>NC_053171.1:1868406-2168406 GCF_016835505.1 Polypterus senegalus
TTAAAACCATATGATCCTTGAATGATCTCCATAAAGCCTTCTAGTTCCATTCTGAAGGTCCACGCTTATAATTGTAGGTGAGAGCATTCTGAAAGTGGCCAAATTTGGTTGACGATATGGTCGAGGAGTACAACTTTATTAAGGTCGTGTTCCTCCCCCCCAACACGACTCCTCTTCTGCAGCCCATGGACCAGCAGGTTATTTCAAATTTCAAGAAACTGTACACCAAAGGACTATTCACCAGGTGTTTTAATGTGACCGAGGAGATGTCTTTGACCCTGAAAGAGTTCTGGAAGAACCATTTTAATATCGTTCATTGCATCGGCCTCATTGATAAAGCCTGGGAAGACGTCACACACCGCACATTGATCTCCGCCTGGAAGAAACTTTGGCCTGAATGCGTTCCTGAACAGGTTTTAGAAAGCTTTGAGCCTCCTGTTGTGGATGAGATTGTGTCCATGGGCAAGAGCATGGGTCTTGAAGTGGACAATGAGGACATCGAGGAGCTGGTCCTGGATCACAAGGAGGAGCTGACGACGGAGGAACTCGCTGCACTCCAGCAGGAGCAGCTTAGGTTGCTCACCGAGGAGCAGTCCTCCGGGGAAGAAGAGGAAAGGACAGTTATAAAAAGTGATGCGATAAAAGCCATCATGGAAAAATGGAACGAGTGCCAGGATTTTTTTGAAAAGAACCACCCTGACAAAGCGGTTACGAACTGAGTGATAAACATGATGAACGACAATGTCGTCTCGCATTTCCGAAAAATTTTAATGCGTAGGAAAAGGCAAGTCACATTAGACCGCTATTTCAGTAAGTCTGATCCACCAGCTAAACGGTTAAAAACACCAGAAACCCAAGAAAGCACAACAGAGAAAATGCCTGAAAGAAAACATCCCTCCATCGCGGAGCCGGACTCTCCCTCAAAACTGTAACCTCCTCTCCACCCATTTACTCATGCAAGGTTAGTTTTCTTGGTGGTACTGTATGTACTGTACAGTAGTTTTTGTTTTACTGATTTTTCAAAAGTTAATTTTTCAGATCATGCTGTGATTTGCCTTTTTTTTTCAAATGTTCATGGTTTTCCCTGTGCTTAAAACTAATTTAAAAAATTGTTTACATGGAGGACTTCATCGTGTGATTTGTTGCAATGTTACTTTTTTGTTTGCTTGTGAGTTGGTTTTTGCAAGCGCTTCGGATTTGTTGTTCCTTTTTTTCTGCTGTGCTTAAAACTCATTTTAAAAAAAATGCTGCGCGAGCATGTGCTACAGAGAGATTAGAGAGCGCGAGCGAGCAAGCGCAGAGAGAGAGAGGGCAGCTGACAGGGAAGGGATGGGGGGAGGATAAGTGTGTGTGTGTGTGTGTGTGTGTGTGTGTTTGTGCGCTCGCGCTACACAGAGAGAGAGAGCGCGTGAGCCAGCCTGCTCCTGTAGCTGAGGGAGGGAGGGAGGGAGGGGCTTTGGTGGTGTGTGTGCTACAGAGAGAGAG
Organism: Polypterus senegalus; assembly: GCF_016835505.1. Taxonomy (NCBI): domain Eukaryota; kingdom Metazoa; phylum Chordata; class Cladistia; order Polypteriformes; family Polypteridae; genus Polypterus; species Polypterus senegalus. The sequence goes on from NC_053171.1 coordinate 1,869,892, forward strand.
CGCGAGCGAGCCTGCTCATGTAGCTGATCAGGGAGCCTGGGTGTTTTGTGTCAGTGTTATTCAATGTTTTTACATTAGTTTACTATTACACTGTGGATTCTATGGTGTAATTAACTATATTTGTGCTTAATCTTTACATATTTTTACATATTTACATACAGTTTGTACGGTCTGGAACGGATTAATTGTATTTACATACAATCCTATGGGGGAAACTGCTTCGGTTCCGAGGTTCCACTGTACTTACTAATTTATTCCATGTGTCTCAGGTTCTTTGCACGTAGCGAAACTTTTAAACATTTGTGCAAAATGTTCTTTTTGTAGAACCCATTTTAAAATAACAGTTGGGATCCACTGGACTAATTCCTTTCATAATTATACACACTTCTATCTTGTCTCTCTAATCTCCATTTTTTTTAAACTGAAAAGGTTAAACTCCTTTAGCTCCTCATAGCTCACACCTCTCAGTTCTGGAATCAACCTAGTTGCTCTTCTCTGGACTTTCTCTGGCGCTGCTGTCATTTCATTTGTAATATGGAGACCAAAACCAACAACAACAACAACATTTATTTCTATAGCACATTTTCATACAAACAGTAGCTCAAAGTGCTTTACATATTAAAGAATAGAAAAATGAAAGACATAATTATAAAACAAAATAAATCAACATTAACATCGAATAAGAGTAAGGTTCAATGGCCAGGGGACAGAAAAACAAAAACTCCAGACGGCTGGAGAAAAAATAAAATCTGTAGGGATTCCAGACCATGAGACCGCCCAGTCCCCTCTGGGCATTCTACCTAACATAAATGAAACAGTCCTCTTTGGATTTAGGGTTCTCACGGAAGGGCTTGATGATGATGATGGTCACGTAGACTTCTTCCTTTTAATCCGTCCATCATTGTTGGAGCATCATGAAGCTTTGAGTAGGTGGAGGTGGCCAGGCCACCACCACAAAGAAACCGGAAAAAGAAACAGAAAAGAGAGTAGGGGTCAGTACCGATTTTAGAGCCACCATGAATAGTTGTTATGATGAATTGAACATACAGAGTATCAGGATTAAGTTAAATTACGATTAAAATGAAGTTATAAAAAGGCCATGTTAAAGTAATGTGTTTTCAGCAGTGTTTTAAAGTGCTCTACTGTATCAGCCTGGCGAATTCCTATTGGCAGGCTATTCCAGATTTTAGGTGCATAACAGCAGAAGGCCAGCCTCACCACTTCTTTTAAGTTTTGTTCTTGGAATTCTAAGGAGACACTCATTTGAGGATCTGAGGTTACGATTTGGAATATAAGGTGTCAGACATTCCGATATATAAGATGGGGCGAGATTATTTAAGGCTTTATAAACCATAAGCAGAATTTTAAAGTCAATCTGAATGACACAGGTAACCAGTGTAGTGACATAAAACTGGAGAAATGTGTTCTGATTTTCTTTTCCTAGTTAGGATTCTAGCAGCTGCATTCTGCACTAGTTGCAAACGATTTATATCTTTTTGGGTAGTCCTGAGAGGAGTGCGTTACAGTAATCTAGTCGACTGAAAACAAACGCGTGAACTAATTTCTCAGCATCTTTCAGTGATATAAGAGGTCTAACTTTACTTATGTTTCTTAAGTGAAAAATGCTGTCCTAATGATCTGATTAATATGTGATTTAAAATTCAGATTACAGTCAACAATCACCCCTAAGCTTTTTACCTCCGTCTTGACTTTTAATCCTAATGTATCCAGTTTATTTCTAATAGCCTCATTGTATCCATTATTGCTGATCACTAAAATTTCAGTTTTCTCTTTATTTAACTTGAGAAAATTACTATTCATCCATTCTGAGATACTAGTCAGACATTGTGTTAGTGAATCAATAGAATCGGGTCATCAGGTGCTATTGATAAGTACAGCTGTGTGTCATCAGCATAGCTGTGGTAGCTCACGTTGTGCCCTGAGATAATCTGACCTAACGGAAGCATGTAGATTGAGAATAACAGCGGACCCAGGATAGAGCCTTGTGGAACACCATATTGGATATCATGTGTCTTGAGTTGTAATTCCCACAACTAACAAAAATTTTCTCCCTGTCAGGTAGGATTCAAACCAATTTAAGACACTGCCAGAGAGGCCCACCCATTGACTAAGGCGATTTCTAAGAATGTTGTGATCAATGGTGTCAAATGCAGCACTCAGATCTAAGAGGATGAGAACAGATAAATGGCCTCTGTCTGCATTTACCCGCAAGTCATTTACTACTTTAACGAGTGCAGTTTCTGTGCTGTGATTTGTTCTAAAACCTGACTGAAATTTATCAAGAATAGCATGTTTATTTAGGTGGTCATTTAACTGCATAATGACTGCCTTCTCAGAACTTTACTTAAGAAGGCAGGTTAGAGATGGGTCTAAAATTTTCAAGAGCTGAGGGGTCAAGATTATGTTTCTTAAGTAGGGGTTTAACTACAGCAGTCTTAAGACAGTCTGGGAAGACCCCAGTATCTAGTGACGAATTTACTATGTCAGAACATTATCAATTAGCACGCCTGATACTTCTTTGAAAAACCTTGTTGGTATCGGGTCAAGGACGAGGTGGAGGGTTTTAATTGAGAGATTATTTTTTGTAAATCAGGTAAATCTATCCTAGTGAAAGAGTTTAATTTGTTTATAACAGGATGCTGGGGTTTAGGAGGATCCTTAGTGTTGGGGAGATATACTATGTTATTTCTAATATCATTAATTTTTGATTGAAAATACAGCGACAGCCTCACAGGTTTCACTGGAAGCACTTAGGAGGCATTCCTTTGAGCTACCTGGGTTTAGTAGGCGATCAATTGTTGAAAATAAGACTCTGGGATTACTAGCATTGTTATTTATAATCTTGAGAAATAGCAGCGTCTCTCAAGACGGACAGTGTTATTGTATTCTGTTATTTTGACTTTTAATATTTCGTGGTGGATAGTAAGTTTAGTCTTCCTCCATTGACGCTCAGCTCTACGGCATGTTCTCTTTAAATCAGACACTCTTTGGGTCTTCCATGGTATAACAATGCTAGAAGATTTTTTCACTGTCTTTTCAGGTGCAACTATGTCAACAGCAGCTCTCACTTTAGAATTAAATCTTTCCACCTTACTATTTACATTGTCCTCGCTATTATAGCTGGCACTATAAACGGACTGATTGCTTAAAATGTTTGTAAGTTTTAAAGCTGCTGCGAATCAAAGAAGCGTTTTTAACAATATGCTTCTCATGAGTGTTTTTATCATTATTTCTATATTAAAAAGTAGAAGAAAATGGTCTGATAGACCAATATCAATGATCTGTTTTATATCAACTTTCAGTCCTTTAGTAATCACTAAGTCTAATGTATGACCTGCTTTATGTGTAGGCTGATTTATGAGTTGTCTCAAATCAAAAGAATCCAGGAGGTTCATAAATTCTTTTACTTTTAGATCACACTGATTATCTATATGAAAATTAAAGTCGCCAACTATTAGGAGTGTGTCATAGTTAGTAATTAAAATTGACATTAAGTCAGAGAATTCCTCAAAAAATGACGCGTTATATTTAGGAGGTCTATACACGGATAGTACTAGAACTTGAGAATCTCCATGAATAACAACGGCGAGATACTCAAAGGACTTGAACTTACCAAAACTGACATCTTTACATTTTAATCGGCTCGAGTAAATGTTAGCCAATCCGCCCCTTTTCCCTGGCGGTTTGCATGAGTAAAACTGTAATCCGGAGGCAGATTCGATTAAAACTGCGCGCATCTGAATTCAAGCCATGTTTCATTTAGTGCAATAAGATCTATTTTTTATCACTAATAAGATCGTTGATAAAAACGTTTTGTTAGTTAAAGCTCTGACATTTAATAGTGCCATATTTAATGTTTGGAGGTGCAGAGATGAGTACTATGTGCGTTATTGTTATTTGGAATAGGAACTAAATTATTATTATTAGCGCTCTGTGTATTTTTGTTTAATCTGTGATCTGTTTTATAGTTTTAATACATTGTTCCTCTAAAATAGTGATTTTAATTAGATTATTGGAGTTTATGCCGTATTTCCTAGGTTTTCTACGTGCATTGAGATTGCTTATTACAGTATTAATGGTGTACACTTTAACGGAAGACTCTATTAAACATTCATCATGTCCTGGCACAGCAGTATTATTTCGGAAGGGGTTAAGAGCAGAGATAGATAGTCAAGAAAAACGAATTACCTTCGATATGTTTTCGGAGAGGACCCGGGCGCCGAAACTGTTCGGATGCAGGCCATCACGCTTGAAGAGACGCGCCTTTCCAAAAAGAGATTCCAATTGTTGATGAAGCCGACATCCTTCTTCTTGCAGAAACCCTGTAGCCAGTTGTTCAACCCTAGCAGACGACTGTAGTACTCGTTGGATCGTCTGACGAGAGGTAGTGGACCCGAAAACGAAGATCTTTGCCGATGGGGTCCTCTCCTTCGTGTCTTTAATCAAAGCTGCGAAGTCAGCCTTCAGGATTTCGGATTGTCGGTGCCTTATATCGTTTACGCCGGCATGCAAGACGATTGATCCAACTGCCCTCTCCTTGTGTTTCGTAGACTGCTGGCGCACGTTTCATTACATCTCGGACACGAGCACCGGGAAAACAAGAAACAAACGATTTTGCATTAGGGCATGCGACATTAAGGTTTCTAACGATAGAATCACCTACCACTAATACATCACCAGGTGCTGAAGGCGAAATGGGGACGCGGAGAGGGTCAAACCGGTTCTGAGATAAAATGCTCGCCTGTGCCGATGGAGGTGCTCTGGCCTTGAACCCCCGCCTGCATAGCTGAAATCCACCGAGGTCAGCAGCGCGCCGCTCTACGAGACGCGGGGGTGAGGTCGGCACAACGCGGGGTTGATGTTACTCTGATTACAGATGGTGAGGACGGTTTTTCCAACAGCCGGGCCTTCAGATTTCTCAGGTATTTCCGTCGGGACAGGAGTTTCTGAATCTGTTCATCAAGTGCTTGGAGTTCCTCAAGTACGATTTCAACGCGAGTTACCCCACTGTCGGCCATTTTCTGCTTTGTGCCCTAGGAGAAATGAGAGAGAGAGAGAGAGAGAGAGGTTAGAGCCAAAACCAAAACCAAACACAATACTCCAGGTGAAGTGTCACTATTGTGTTGTGTGAATTAAGCATAACCTTTCTTGACTTGTACTGCTCACATCACGCTAACCTCCCATTAGCTTTCTTAGTCTCTTTTATGCAGTGTCTGCTGTCCACTACGACTCCCAGTCCCTTCTCATAATTTCAACTTTCAGGCCATTCATTGTGTATTCAGATAGAACATTTACATTTCCTGTAACAATTAACAGTTGCTTGCATTAATTTACTTAAGATCTAGTTTGGTGGATTCAATCAAATTTTAATTTCTTTGAATTATGAGCCATCCGGTTTTCCTGTTTGCATAATTCCTGCCACCTAATATAACTTCTTATGTCTGAAGTTAAAGATAACTGATTTCCCCCTCAATTACTATTTCAACTCACTAAAATGGCTAATGACATAACTAACGATTGGCTGTAAGTTGTCAGGACAGAAGGAATGTTAATGTTAATGTTTAAGTTAAATTTCCTAATAGTAAGGTATAGATAAAGTTGGGTCCAACACCAGTCTGTGGGGTAACACAGTGTGATGAACTGTAAATAGGAATGATGGCTTACTGACATCTCTACATTATGAAAACAATTCCATAAAGATGAAGTAAATCGGCTAACAATCAATGAGCCACCAAGCAGCCAACTACAAGTCCAGCAACCAACAGAAATTCACAGGGAGGACCAAAGCAAAAGAGCTTTGAGTTTAACATCTTGCAAAGCCACAACGTAAATATTTTCTTTACCTTCTTTGAATGAAAGTCCTTTTGGAAAGAATAGACTGCTGAATTGTTCTCTAACAAGGATTTGCTCTCTTATATGCCATTAACTAATTTCTCTCTCTCTCTCTCCTTTATTTTAGAGGATTTTTCGGTAGAGAATGGTGTTCGACTCGCCTTATCAGGTCTTCTGCTGATAGTCCTGTTGGTCATTCTGATGAACCATTTCTCAGAGTCAGAGTGCACTAAGCAAAATAAATCCGGCGATGGTGCGTATATTTTGAACTCATCCAGGCTGAGAAAGAGATCTGAACTTGCAAAAGTGGGATGATTACTGGGCTGAATGGTTTGTTCTGTCACTTATCTCAATTGCTCAGATTGCCATTTAACTCCTGCTTAGGGGTGCAGAGTGGTGCTGCATTAGGTAATTAACCCTTACAGTGTGTTTTGGTCAAATCAGTAAGCCAAGTGTGTTTCTTTGTGCCGGTCCCAACCCTGGATAAATGGAGAGGGTTACGTCAGGAACAACAACACCAACAACATTTATTTATATAGCACATTTTCATACAAAAAATGTAGCTCAAAGTGCTTTACATAATAAAGAATAGAAGAATAAAAGATACAGTAAGAAAATAAAATAAGTCAACATTAACTAACATAGAATAAGTGTAAGGTCCGATGGCCAGGGTGGAAAGAAAAAACAAAAAAAAACTCAGACGGCTGGAGAAAAATATAAAATCTGTAGGGATTCCAGACCATGAGACCGCCCAGTCCCCTCTGGGCATTCTACCTAACATAAAGGAAACAGTCCTCTTTGGATTTAGGGTTCTCATGGAAGGACTTGATGATGATGGTCACGTAGACTTCTGGCTTTTAATCCACCAATGTTGGAGCATCATGATGCTTTGAGTAGGTGGTGGTGGCATAGGCCGTCACCACAAAGAAACCGGAAAAAGAAACAGAAGAGAGAGTAGGGGTCAGTACGGAAGGGTATCTGGTGAAAAATTTTGCCAGATCAACATGTAGATAACAAAACAGATTTCCATTTTCTACTTAAAATCAGTAAACCATACTAAATGGATGACAGAGCAAGATGTAGAGGACTTGAAGATATGGAACAAGATGATCCGCTGTATCAGCCCCTAACGGGAGCAGCCAGAAGAAGAAGAAATCATAATAAATGGAATTTGTTCAGGATAAAACCTTGTGATGTTTTCTACATTTTCCTCATATAAACAGGAAAAAAAGCATCATTTGTACAGTTTTAAAAAAAATGTTTACTTGCCATGTCTAATGGGCCAGATTTGACCCGTCATGTACTTTGATGGACTTGTCATTGCAATTAGGGTGGTTTGTTGTTTACAATTAAAAAAAGAAAAAAACATCCAAAATGTTATCTTTTAGCTTAGATATGTGAATGTTTTCAGTACGTTGCCCTAACTGTACAAAAAAAGCAAAACAATGTTTAAAACACTGCCATGTCCTCGGCATCACTTTTGACCCTCCATTGACTTTAATGGAGTTTCTTCTACATTTTTAAAATTTGTTTGCAACCTATAAAAAAAAATAGCCTAACAGTCATCTCTACTAAAACTTAGGATAATCGCTACTATGATTAAGGTGGTAAAAACGGATGTCAAAAAGAGGTGAAATGAACAGCTTTGGGTCAGCATTAGAAGATATTTTGAGGGTTAAGAGATTTGGGAGCAGTTAAATGGTGCCGTAAATTCAGTAGCCATATTTCGTATAAAATCACTATGGAGGAAAGGTGAAAGTAGAAGTGTTGCAGGCTTCATTTTGCTTTTAAGGAGTGTATTCTTAAACAGTAATCTGTCATTTGCTGTCATTACACATCCTAGTGTGTTAGTTTAAGTGCTTTTCATTCAGTTTTCCCTGATAGAAGCTGGTTTATTAAACCAAAAATTAAACAGAACATGACAAATGGGCTTTTTTATGGACAAAATCACCTGCGCCCCAAAACCTAATAAACATTAAATCTTCAGCTAGGAGTGAAAATAATAAAATAAGACTCTCTGTGCACAAAATCATATTATTTGTTATGCTAGTGAAAACTAGCAAGAGGATTATGATAGTAGCCTGGAAAAGCGAAACTGAATGAACTGAAAAAAAGCCTGCCACATCATTACTAAAGCCAAATTGAAATTTTAAAAAATATCAAGCACAGGTAGAAACCAGAAAAAAAAGCTTTTTAAAAAAAATGATTTTAAAGAGCTCAATCAACACAAAATGGTTTTTGAATCCGTAAACTTGGATAAGATGAACTTCCATTGAAGACCTTTTAAACTCACCAAAGGTTACAATCTCTGAAGACAAACCCTTAATAATATGGTGTAGACTCCTCACAACAAGGTGAACAAAGATGGCGTGGTGAAAATAACCAAAATGGTGATGAAATCTTCCTAAATAAATTAAGAAAACCTAAAGTAAATATTTTGGCTCTATATTACTCTACTTTCCCCTTTTGTATTTTTTAATGTGTAGCCTTTGTCAGAATACCTCAAATCTCATAGACTTACCACTGCTTATAAGGTATTGTACTTTATAACGTCTCCCCACCTTCCCCTCTACACCTATAGCTTAAGGCAATTATGTAGAGTAAAAGACATCAAGAATTAAGTTACACTTTAAATAATATTATTCATAATATTCAAAAATAACAATAAGTAAAGTACAAGTGAACACTGGCAACCGTACAACCTGACAAATGTAGTTTCAGGCGGCACACAGACTTGCAGTTACTTTAATTAAGTCAACATTTTTAGTCAGCTTTCTTAAGAACAGGCCATTGGCCTGTCTCAATATGGCTGCCGTGCTGATCTTCTTTTTCAGACCACGGTGTGTGAGATGCATCTTTATGGTGATGGTGTAAGAAAGAGATAGATAGAGAGGGAGGGGTAAAGCAAGCACATTTATAGATTCTCTGTCCAAACCCTACAGCCAATAGGGCTTTATGGTATTTAATGGCTTCTGATTTGAAACCAGATAGGCAACTTTAGACCAATAGAATTCTGGTGTGACACAATGGTTTCACACCTGCCCCCCATTTGTTAAACTGATGCTTGCCAGCTAGGTAGTTGGCCTCCGAGTGGTGGCTAATTGAGAGAGTCCTGCAGAGAATCACTTGCCAAACTGGGTTTAAGCCCCTTCCCCAGACCCCTGTCATAAAATTACAAAGACTCAGTCCTAAGCCGGAGGGGTCCGTAAACATCAAACCATTGCTGTTATTATCAATGATATAACACTTGCAAATAAAAACATACAAAATATTTATCAACTTATGTACAAAATTTCACACCACAACAGTAATGCTCTAATCAGAATCGGATGCTAAAAAAAAGTCCCAAAATGAGTGGTCAGACTTGAAAAAAGATTAACAATAAAGTACAAAAAAACAAATACAGAACGTATTCATAGCAGTAATCATGTAAAGCTTGCCAGCGCATATCCACACCAGGATTTGGACTCTGCTATGAGCACTAATCATGGCATAAATAACCAGCATGTGGTCATTGCTATTAGCATCTCTCCCCATGTACCTTCGGTACATTACCTCTGTATTCACTTGTGTGTGAAGCGTGTTCTGGTCATGTCATTATATTCAAGGTGCCATTCTCACTTCCTGTCCACTTTTACACTTGCCACCTTTGAAGATAACTCTCTGTGAGGCTCATGTGCTTTCACTCCTCCTAGTGCATCTCACAGTCGCACTTCAACTTCTGATTGTGTCACCAAAGCTAAACTGGCCAATCAGATTGTTCAGAGGAACTGGACACACATACCTTAGTGCTTTATTATATAGTAGAGTTACGCATTTATTTATTTAGGAGGTGCAGGACAGAGCTGTTTGGAGAAGATTGATTAAGCACATCAACCCCACATAAAAGTGTGAAAAGCTGAAGAGGAGAAGAAGTAGATTTATTTATTTATATATCTATCTGTTTATGTGTTTATTAAATGAACTTCTGTAAAAACCCAAATTTCTCCTGCGAACAAAGAAACGCTATCTATGATATAGTGCCTTATCTATCTATCTATCTATCTATTATGTGCTGCCTGTCATATCTATCTATCTGTTTGTACTTATGAGCTAATCTGTTTTTATTTATTTATTTATTTATTTATTTTTTAACCAGGCTCAAAGGACTGAAGGCTCCAGTACCTAATTGATCTTCATATTTGTTAGAACAACAATAAGCTGCACCCTCCTTTTATGGCAGTAGTGATCTTCTCACATGCACAATAAGTTTCTGTTTTTTGCTTTTAATAAAATGTAGTTCTTTTACTAATATTATTGATTAATTTTATGTTGTGTTAATATGCTGATATATTGTGAGAGAAATGGTTTTCTGTATAATTCTACTCATCCAGTTCCTTTTATACTCTGGGTTATTGTTTCTTTCTGATGTTTATTTTGCACTAAATGATTATTTAATATAAGTATTTTTGTGCTGTGCTGTGATTATTATTATTTTGTTGCTGTTCTGTGTTTAGCACAGGCCATTCAGGCCAACTAGGCTTGCCAGTCTTATGCACTCAGTTTCTCTAAAACAACATCAAGTTGAGATTTTGAAGGTCCTTAAACTACTTCTTTCTACTACACCACTTGGTAAGATGATTAATTCCATGTGTTTATGGTCCTTTTTAGTGCTCTAAAAATAATTTCTGTGCTGATTGACAGCAGACGTTAATTGAGTCCATCAGTGGAAGTAAAACTGGAGTTTCTTGGTAACAGCGTATCCAGTTCCTGTGTATGAAACCCACTCAGTTCTGACTACTCTTCTCCTAAGCTGTCACTAACCTATAAAAAGTGACACTCTGAACAAGATAAAATCAGCTGTGACAAGTGTGACCTGTATAAAGGCGGAAATGAAAAGGTCATACTAAGAGCTTCAAACTGAGTATGTGACCTGATTAGTCTCAACAAGATAGAAGCTGTTTGTAGTCTAAAGAAAAACATATTTTTATAAAGTATCTACACAGCCCCTTCTGGATATCCTTCATTTTTTTACATTTACAACAATGAATGACTACAGATCTTTAAGGTAAAACGTATGTAATAACAGGTACCCATGATATTAGGTAAAGGGTGCCAAAGAAAGCATATAACACCATTTTGAAACTTTTTCTTACACTTTATTTTAATAAATCTTTCATTTTGTCTGTGTCTCTCTCATTAACTCTGGTTTATCTACTCCCATCAAGCCCTGGAGATCTCCCTTACAGTCCAATGCTCTTGAATGCCTGTTTCTCAGGCACCCTCTGAAGTCCCCAAAGTTACTTCCCCCTGGTGGTCACTTGACCACACGCTACTGAGTAAGATGATAGAAAAAAAGTCGGAAAACGCACCTCACTTCATTTTGGTAAGTCTTTGTCACAACTCCAGACGTGCTATCTTACACCCCCTAAACCCTAGAATAATTAGGCAAAAGGCAGGAACAACACTGCAGAGGATGCCAAATCCATTTTTGGTACACACAAACTCATGAAGATGCACCTAATCAGGTCAAGCGGAATTAGATTCACTAAGCAGGCTAAACTTTTGATCTCCGAGATGTTGCAGTAATTTAGAATTTCCAACAAAATCTAAATGAATATTGAGAAATCGTGTAAACTCCACATAGACAGTGGCCAGGGCAGAATTTGAACTAGAGTTTTTAGAACTGTGAGATGCCGTGCCTCCCCACACACCAGCGACTCTCATTAATTGTCATCTCCATATAATTAATATTTGTTATTTCAGCAAAGCATTTTATAATAAAGAAAACAAATCTTTTACTGAGAATTTTTTTTTAATAAGCTTAAAACCAAGAAGGGTATTAAAAACAATGAGGGAAACCACAAGAGGCTACATCCTTCCCTTAAGCTTAACCAGAAGTGAAGACTACAGAAAAAAAAATGTATAACTTAAGCCTCTGTGTCAAGGCTTTTAGATTTTCAGGAAACCACAAACCACAGTGATCTCAGTGAGAAAACCGCAGTGAGTGTGCTGCAGTTTGCTTATGCCTCACTCAGTGTTTACATGTCATGTTGAAACATTTATTTTACTCTTCTACTTTTATCTTGAAGAGAAACCCACTAGCAATCGAATAGAGCAATAAAGGTGGAGAGCCAAAGACAGACGCATGCTGTAGACAGCAGAAGCCCACCAAATGACTATGTACATGGGGAAAAGCCATCATTAGGGCAGAGACCTCGAGAACAGCTCCAGTTACTTCAGAGGGTGCCTCAGAAACAGGCATTCAAGACCATCCGATTGGAAGGGAGGTCTCCAGGATCTGATGGGAAACATCAGGAATCATCAATTTGTCTGGTTTCTGTAACAGGTTTTAACATGGAACTTGGAATCAATTATGAAGGGAATGAGATCAAAACCCTGCATGGGCTTATGTCTGTTTTTTGCAGTGCTGTGTCTTCTGGAGTCATTAGAACCCTTGAATTTTTTCAAGGATCTCTGGGGTTCAGTAGAACCAACATTGGGAAACACATATGGTCACTATCTTGACTTCACATTTTCAAAGGAACCAAATTTTGCAACTGTGAAGTAATATCTGTTTGTGTGTGTGTGTACAGCAGGATGTGAGTCAACAGGCGTGCTTACTCAAAACCAAATCACGCTGTTTGGAATGAAACTTGGCTCAATTATAACAGCTTATTTATTTTGAACAAATTTGCTTTGGTAGGTTTTGCTGTCCAGAGGTAACCACCTAAATGTCTTCCTTTAACCTGTGATACTGAGGCTTGGGTCAGAAGTTTGAACTCACAGCTTTATAAAGTAGACATCTTATACTGGAGATTCAGATTTTTTCAATAGTGTCATTATTCAAACTATTTATTTTGCTATAGTATTATTAATTTCTTAATGGATTCCAACCCGCTTGTATGTGTACCTCCACATTCTACTCAGTCAAGACCTAAATGTGATAGATGCTAAATACCAATGTTAACGACGCCCATTGTATCCACTTCTACCATGAATAAGTTAATACAATGTAAGAATGGAATCTATAAAATGTCATTTGGTGTCATGTGAGTTGCAGTCACCAAGCTGGAAACTAGAAATACTCCGAATAGAATACAGACTGATAACTGCATCCTCCACTCCAATCTTTGTCCAATAGGGATACTGCAGCGGGTTCAGGTGGTCTACCGCAAGAGGACCCATATAGTCCAGGACCAGTGTCTCAAAGGTCTTCATGATGTGAGAACTGAGAAGTGCCACTGGTCTGTAGTCATTGAGTGAAGAGGTTCCTGCCTTCTTTGGAACAGGAATAATGAAGGACATTTTATACAGCAGTGGCACTTTCTGGAGCCTTAGGGATAAACTGAACAGGTGACGGAGGACACCATAAAGTCGGTCAAGCACAGACCTTAAGAATGTATTAAATGCATTCCTGTTGTAGGAAATAGAGAACTAGTCAACATGTTTTGTTTTTTCTAAAAAAAGAAAAAAAAGATGAAATTCTTATAGTCACAAGATCCTTTTAAAAAGTGACAGTAATTGGATTCTTGGTCAAATGCTTGTGACATGAAAGTTGTGCAACGGCAGCTGAATAACAGTCTCATTTCTGCTTTTGGCTTCAGCATGAAAAAGAGCTAATCAGTCTGAATAGCACTTGTGTTGCTTCTGCTATTCTCTAAGACATTTAAAGACAAATCAGTTTTGGACTAACGAATGGATTCCATTTACACATATGACGGTGTCCCCTCTCACCATAACAACAAGATCATAAAGTTCGCGGATGACACGACGGTGGTCTGACTCATCTCTGGCAAGGAGGGTGAGCTGGCATACAGGGACGAGGTGGAGCGGCTGTCAGAGTGGTGCACAGTCAGTAACCTGCTCCTCAACACCACAAAAATGAAGGAGCATGTTATTGACTTTAGAAAAAACAAAACTGACATCCAGCCACTCATCATTGGCGGGGTCTGTGTGAAGAGGGTCCCGGTGTTCAGGTTTCTGGGCATTGAGCTGGAGGATGACCTGACCTGGAGCGCCAACACCAAGGAGCTGCTGAAGAAGGCGCAGCAGAGACTGTATTTTCTGAGAATCCTCAGAAAGAACCATCTCCCTAAAAATCTGCTCCTTGCCTTTTATCACTGTTCCATCGAGAGCGTCCTCACGTATGAACTGTGTGTGTGGTGCGGCAGCTGCACTTCCTCAGAAAGGAAAGCGCTCCACAGGGCTATCAGGACAGAAGAGAGAACAATTGGTTGTACCCTCCCCACTCTGGAACAAATCTACGCCTCCCGATGCCGCAAAAAAAGCAATAAACATTTCAAAGGATTCATCATATCCCAGTCATTGCCTCTTCCAGCTTTTGCTATCGGGCACGAGATACAGAGCAATGAAAACCAGGACAAACTGCCTTAAAAACAGATTTTATCCAAAAGCAATCATGGCCCTGAACTCAGAATAAAACTGCTCCTTATCATTCTCTCCCAATGTGCAATATAGACCTTAAGTCAATTTGTGCAATTTGTATATTTTGTAAAGTACTTTTATTACTATTCGGTTTGTTATTATTTTCTCTCTTCATGTCTTTTTAACTCATGCCTCACACTGAGTCAACTGCACCTTCAATTTCATTGTTCCTTTGTAAAAGCGACAAAGCAATAAAGAGCTGTCTATCGATCTATAATTGAACATCCCTCTAATGTTTTGATATGCAAAATCAATGGAATTGTAGAAGTGTCGAGTAGACAATAGACAGACATTACTGTGGGAACAACCAATGATCTGCTGTCCAAAAGAATAAATAATAAAAAAAAAACTTGCTTCAAATACCATTACACAGGCGTCAACCTTTTTTTGGAAACATTCCTGACAAGATGTCACTGAAGCAGCACGTTTATCCTAAATGAAGAATTTCGCTGGAAGATGTCTGATATTTAAAACAAAGTAGAGAGAAGCCAAGCACAGAGAACTTTAGCTAAAGTAGAGCTTTGGTGTATAACTACTTGATGAAAGCAGAGATAGTGAGATATATTATATGAGATGGATTTTCTATATTCTGCAGAGTTTCAGCTTTTTAGAACATGAGAACAGACCATTCAGTCCAACAAAGATTGCCAGCTTGCCTATCCAACAAATTATTCCAAAACAACATCAAGTTGAGTTTTGCAGGTCCCTAAAGTCCTACTGTTCACCACGGTACTTGGTCATTTATTTCATGCGTCTACAGTTCTCTGTGTGAAGAAAAGCTTCCTAATGTTTGCAAAATTTACCCCTTAATGAGTTTCCAACTTTGTCTCTGTCAGTTGTCTCTTGTTGTCCTTCATACTAAGTGTAAAACTAAGGGGGACAGGGCTTTTGCAGCTGCTGCTCCTCGCCTCGCTTTACCTCATTACATAAAGGAGTCGACTACAATTGAACTGTGCAAAACGAGATTAAAGACTTATTTCTATTCACTTGCATTCCATGACCTTCAGTAATACTGATGGTTTCCTCATTGTCATTATGTAACATTACTTTTATTTATGTTCATTTATTTCTATTTGTTATTCATGTTATTTGTATGTTTTTCTTTTATTCTATTATTGTAAAGCACTTTGGCCACAGCATTCCTATGTTGTTTTAAATGTGCTATATAAATAAATTTGACATTGACGTTGTCTCCGTGTTCTTGATTTCACCTCTTAAACTTATTTTGCTTAAATTGAAAAGACCGAGCTCCTTCGATCTCTGCTCATAGCTTATACCTCTTAGTGCCGGAGTCTGTCTAGTCACTCTTCTGTGGACTTTCTCTAGTGCTGCTCTGTCTTTTTTGTAGCCCAGTGTACTGACTAGAGAAATATTCAGACTGAGTCAGAGAAACTGAGAGAAAATTGTAGAAAAATCAGGACAAGGACAATGCCAGAAGATCAAAGAAAAGTGACCACACATGAACTATAAGAATAGTAGTCACACAGAAAGGCAGCGATGAATAACAAAGTCAGTAAATGAATCGAATGTAATCTCTGTTTTTATCCAGTCTTGGGTAGAAAAGAAAGTCCTGTGGTGACCTTTATACCTTCACACATGATGAGCACATGAATCATGGGAAATTGCTATACGAATGGCACATACTCGCCTCTCATAATGAGACATTTGATAATAAAACAAAATAGCAGTGAAAATGAGGGTAAAAAATGATTAAGTTTTAAATCAGGTAGTAAATCACAAAAAAAAACAGTATAATTGTATTTATTGGGCTGAAAAAAAAACCCAAAAGAGGTGGTTTGGGTTTTTATCTGTAAATAAAAACCCCAGAAAATAATAAAGACGATTGCAAATCATATCATCAAGAAACCGAAACTGTGAGATGGATCCAGCAGCAGACCTCTTCATCTCCATGAATCAGTAGTTCTGCTGGACAGCTAATTGGATTGCCAGTTTTTGTCACCTGGATTACATGAATTGAGTCAGATAACCCTCCCCCAACCCTAATCTTAATTATAGTGTAACGAGGCGTATCACTAACATATAACATAAGGAGACATCTTCTTCAGTGAAGTGGCGCTCTGGAGGTCCACAGGTAGAGTCTTTTGGAAACTGAGCACAGTACTCCAGTCAAGGCCTTACCAGTACGTAAGCATTTCCGCCTTTGACTATAAAATATAGAAGGTTATATCTTAGTTTTGAGAAATACTTTATAGATTATAGGTTTTTTTAGAGTCATTACTGTCACAAATAAAATTCCACAAGACTCACCATGCTGCTAGTACAGCACAAGGGGCAGCCAGCAGATGATCCACAGTGATCAGATGATCCGCTTCACGTTACTGATGGCAGCCTTCATGTATTAGCAGTGAAGGTATCGAGTTCATTGGAGCGCAGAAAGACAGCCACAGGGGGAGTTTGGATTATCAGTTTAGTTTGATTGATTGATAAAGGTTTGTTATTGTTTTATTTTTCATTAATGACCCTTGAGTTTTGTTAGGTTGTGTTCTGTTCCTTTTGTGGTTATGTGCGGATTAGTTATATTATATTTTGTTTATGTTTGAAGGGTTAATAAAAGTACCCAACTCTCTCCGCATATAGGAAGTGGTAGATCCCAAGGTAAGTGCTGGTAGAATGGAGGTGTGGAACCTTCTTCATAAGGGCGGCGTTGGCTGCAGAAGGAGGTTGGTCAATCGATCTGTAGATACGCGATTGGAATAAGTAAGACTTTTCTTTGGCACCGGTTAGCCAGTGTGGGCTCATGAAGTCAATTTTTGGAGGAGTTGTATTGATTGGGTTGTCACAAAGCTCAGTTTTTTTTAATTAATATTTTTTGTGTTTTTAAAAGCTGCAAGTAACCTAGCGGCCTGATAAAATTTAGATAACTGCAGAGTGACTGGCAATTGGCACCACTCGAGACTTTGTCTGGATAGGATAACTATGTGTGTGTGTGTGTTAATCTTTAAGGGTGGAAGTTAATGAACCTGATAAACATACCTGGTGATTCTCACAAACTGCACGATAATACAATAAGGACAAGCCCATTCTGTCCACCTGGGAATAGTAATAATCTCACTCCTAACCCTAAAGTATTCTCTACCAGATTTATTCAAATGTTATCCTAACACATAAAAAAGCAAAAAATGCAAACTTTTAAAATATTTTATGAAAAAAAAAATAATGCTTTATCAAATCTGGAATATTCTTTTTTTCTTGGTCCAGAGTTATAATACATGGTCCATTCTCCAATTTCATTTGTACACTTGCGTGTTCCTAGTGTAAAATAATAGGGATTTTTTTTCCTCTGTCTACGATTAATTCTGTAATGTTCGAAAAGAAAAATACTCCAATGAGCATCTATCAGCATCCCATAGAATGTTAAGAAGAACTTGTAATGGGTTACATTGGTGAACATCCATTAACTCCTGTCATTCCAGGTTATGGTAACTGGGAAATCAGTAGGTTGAGCCTGAACATTGTGGAACTCTAACTTCAGAGTACAGTACCAAAGTTGTGGGGCTCACCAGTGGTGTTCCTGTAAAAGACAGAGAGGTGTTAGGCAAGAGAAAAATCAGCAACACAAACAAAATTTGAAGAAGTGAATTAACCTTGGGTGCTATTCTGGGGAAGATCTACCATGTCCGAGTAGATGACTTCTTCATTTTTTCCTACAAAGTCACAGATGGTGAAAATTATATAGTGTTTCCATTATATTCATATTCAATTACAACAAACAATAAGAAAATAAACTTTGTGCTACAAAACAGAATTCTAGTTTACTTTTGATGAAATGATAAATATTTGAAAAAGTTAGAATGTCCATTTATGAGACACACATCCTAATGGCCTTCATCTAGATTCTTACTCCACCTCAATGGAGGTCTTCCATAATACCTATGATATTACATCAGTCACGCACCAGCCTCATCGAGAAGTTCCTTCTGGACAGACGACTGATTCACTTCAGATGGCTCTCCACCCGTAGCAGGCACATGAATTTCATTCTCTCTTCCCCTATGAGAAACACTTGGCATGAATCAAAACGCAACGGAGAGAGACATCATAAGAATAACAGTCAGGAAGACGCCATCGGCATAATCAAATTTGTGTGACCCTGGTGTCCCACCAGCCTTCTTCTGAGGGTGAGAAATGTGTATAAAGAAGCACACTTCCACATGGGGTCTTTTGGCTTATGTGTTGCTGCTCATTAGACATGTTTTAAGGGGCTGCTTTGTCAAACTCCTTGCAATGCTGAGACCTTGATTAACATCACCACATATTGTTAAGGTCTTCGCACTAAGTCGATTCATTTCTTTCACTTCAGTGGATTGAGACCTTTTGCTCAAACCTTTTTGTTTCTTTTTTGTGATTATTCTGTCCTAATGACTAAACATCAGACTTTAAACCACCACCTTTAAGCCACCAAGGTGCTCCATTGCTCTTCACATTTGCCTTACCCTGCAGCTTCAAACAAGCTATTCTAAATAGTCAGGTTTTATCATTTTTTTTGTGGTGATTCCTACATTATTAAACTTGATCTATACATCGATTTAGTGGGGGTTTTGACCCAAATAATATAATTTCACCATTAGTTTTTGAACTGGAAGTAAGCTGACAAAGTTGTAATTTTTTTAACCTGTTGCTGCAACACCATTTTTGTTTTCATTTGGGCTGTGCCATTTCTGAAGTGTTCTCATAATGAACTACCCAGAATCCCACAGTGTGTGCGACTCTTGTGACAAGAGAGGTGCGACAGTTTACACGTCAAGCCAGGCTTTTCCTTGTTAAATAATTTTGCGGATAAAACCGTAAAACAATATCGATTTTCGAAAAGATTTTTCGCTTTTGTCTTCCCAGTTATTGAAATTTTGCTCCTGCCTCTGATTTTTCATTTTGATTGGTGTGTCAGGTATTGGCTTGATTTTCGGTTTTGACCTCGGTTTGGTTGACAATGTATATCTCCCAGTAATTATCATTCCTTTTACTGAGGGTCGGTGTATAAGCGACTTCACCTGGTCATGATCTTGTAGTCAGAAAATGTCTGTAAGTCAGCGAACTGCAACTGTGTGCCTGTAAAGTGCTGCTCATTATGAAGTGAACGTTGTCTGTGAACAGCAGCAAGAGTCGTTTGGCCTTTTCTGTTCCGCACACAACATTCTAGACTACCTGTAGTTACTGAAATTGTATGACTCGCCCATTTGGGAATTCAAAACTTCTAATTAGAAATGCTATCATTGGTTGTCTTTTAACTGGGCTGTGTTTTCAGAACAAGTGTACTCTGGTGTTAGCTACCTCACAGTCTGTTCCAATCAGCTTTTCTAGACATATTGTATTTATTCTTTACAAAGATTGCACGCAGAGAGCTCCATACACAACCATATGTTTAATGAATGCAACAAAAAGCAATCAATGTGTACTTTATAATAGTCGTTGTCTTCTTCTTTTTTTGGCTGCTCCCACTTGGGGTTGCCACAGCGGATCATCTTGTTCCATATTTTCCCATTCTCTGCATCTTTCTCTGTTACACCCGTCACCTGCATGTCCTCTCACACCACATCCATAAACCTTCTGTTAGGCCTTCCTCTTTTCCTCTTGCCTGGCAGATCTATCCTTAACATACTTTTCGAAATATACCAGGCATCACGATGTCTACTTTATAATAGTGATGGGCGAGTTGTGAATGATTTTTTTCTTTATGAATAACTCTTTTCAGTGAATCACTTAATTTATATAAATCGATTCCTGAGCATGAATAACTCGGTTAAGTTGAGCTCCATGGTAGTGCTTAGGTGTTCTGAGTGATGTCTTCAGCGTCTTTCATTTCACTGATTCTAGTAAGATGTTTAAAGCACATGTGTAAAAACTTCCTGAATCACGAGTCTCGACTCTGATTCACAAACGAGTCACTGCTCGAGAATCTGGCTAATGATTCTTATTTATTTAATTCGCGA
This sequence comes from Polypterus senegalus, assembly GCF_016835505.1. Classification (NCBI taxonomy): domain Eukaryota; kingdom Metazoa; phylum Chordata; class Cladistia; order Polypteriformes; family Polypteridae; genus Polypterus; species Polypterus senegalus. The sequence continues at coordinate 1,890,120 of NC_053171.1, forward strand.
ACAAATTATTACAAGGTTCACTTGTGATTCTGTAACAAAACTTCTTATTTTAATTATACATCTTAATTGTGTTATCATCCTTTGTGCATGGAAACTGGATAATGGAATATGAATTATCATGTTTTATGTATTGTCACACACGTGCAAGTAGGAGGAAACTGGATGGACCAAGTGATGGTAATGACATGGCAGGCCAGGGGGCGGCAGGGTGCGCTAAACTTTCTTCTGTTATCTCTGCAGACCAAAAACAGGAAAACCTGTCTGATTCGACCCTGAAGACATCACTTCCAGTTCCAGCTCCCAGAAGAATTTCACTTCCGGTCTTGGCATTTAAAGCCGCAGTTTTTACAGCCTTTTGACCAGTTCAGTTACGGACTCCAATCCATACACATCTGTGCTTATTTCAAAACCCATTTGCAGCCAGGGAAATTATACGGGTGGGTGCCCGAAACCTTTTTGAGTGTGTAATTAGATATTTATTTAGATCTAACTAATGATTTATGAATCTTTAATTAATTATATATCTATATCTAACACAGTTTTCATTTATAATTAATAATGTATAAAGTAATTAATATGAATATTATTTATATATTTATATACACATACATATTGTATATATCAAAATAATGTATAAATGATCAAGTTATATACCATACTGGTGATGTGATCGGAGAGGATCCCAAACACCGGCTTCCCATATATACCACTACAAATACAAGAATCAAAGTAATTCCCTAACCTAAGTATTTAATAGGTGACAGCCATGACAGACCTGAGTCTGTCATGGCACAGGACTCTCTCCATGACATTTGCACATATGGACACTGCCATGTATTCTAAAACAATAAACTGTGAAAAGTGCTGAATACTTTTTATAGTCACTGCACATTATATTGCCAAAAGTGCTTTCTAAAAATGGAGCTAAGTGAATAACTCAAGATTACTCAGTGAGTCAAAGGTTGATTATCATTAAAGAAAATGCATCTTATCTTATAGAATGTTCTTAAAATTCTTAAAGTGACTTACCCACTCTTATTACTCCTGATGCAAGGTGAACCTGCCATTGAAAATGAAAAGAGTTTAAAATAATGAAAAAAAAAAAATAGTAAACATCTTTAGTCATCCATTAAGTTAAAATTAGACATTCTTTGTGTGTTTTCAGGGACGGACTATATGTTGCTAGTATCAGCGAGCAAATTGCCATTTGACTTATTAGCAAATATTAAAAATTATAATGATGCTGTAATGGGAGGTGGCATTGGACTGATGTGTTGGCTCAGGTGAATGGTGTTTCTGTTCCCGGCTGGGACCATAAAATGGCTGGACTAGAGTTCCTATGCATATATCCACAGGGTATTTTGGGAAATGCAGTTCTCATGTACTATTTAGAAGAGTGGCTAATTTAACAAATGAGAATTCAGAACTACAGTGTGAAATACCAACAGGCATTAGCAGTACACTACTTTTGAACTTTATGAACCCAGATCTCTGCATCACAGTGAAAACTGCATATTCTGTTGTAAACGACATTCTGATATCCTCTGATGAAGGAAATTCCACTGTAATTATGTTTTTAGACTTAAGTGTTTGACTCCGTTGACAGTTCTATTTTACTACACAGGCTGGAAAATGACATTAGGGTTACAGATCATGTCTTTGCCTGGTTTCGTTCTTAATTATCAAATCGATTCCAGTACATACAGAAATGTGCTGACAGTACTTCATCATTATACACAGACGTGAAATATGGTGTCCCGCAGGGCTTGGTACTGGTCCTTTACTGTTTTCACTTTACCACTTCTACTGGGATCTATCATTAGAAAACATAATGTTAATTTTCACTCATACATAGATGATACCGTTATACCTTTCTTTTAGACCAAATTAAGTTTCTCTGTGAACGAAAGGAGTTGATGGATGAGAACTACTTGTCTTTAAACAAACTAACAACTGCTGATTAACTGTACATACTACATCTCTGTTATTAGCCATTAGCACTAAAACAGACGTAATATGATATTTATATATGTTACTAACCCTCACTTATTCTGTTTCTCTTCTTTGTATTCAAATGTGACATGTGGGGCTACTGCCCTACTGCCAAGTTGTTTGCCTGCCTATGGAAAAGTCATCTCTGATAAAGGAGCACTGAAATGATCAGGTAGAAAGGTTCTTTCATCAGATTGGCTGGCCCAGCACTGACTCATCTATGGAATGGCCAATAGGGGGAGGCACTTTGATGGCCAAGGTCTCCAGGATTCTGAGCAAATCTAAATCCTAATGTGTAATGTGTATCATCTATTCCTGCGTGTTGTATTGTAGTTGTAATATTACTATTTATTGTATTGTATCCCTGAGGAGATAATGATAGATTGGCCATCTGTATCTGTGAAGAGGTTCACATCTGTTCTGTTCTGTGTATTGTATTGACCCCATTTTTTGACACCCAGTGCACACACAACCTACCTGGAAAGGGATTTCTCTCTGAATTGTCTTTTCCAAGATTTCTTTCATTTTTTCCCTACAAGGGATTTTTTTGGGAGTTGTTTCTTGTTTTCTTATGCAGTCAAGGCTGGGGGAGGAGGGGCTAACAAAAAAAATGGGCCTGTTAAAGTCCATTACGGTATTTCTTGTGTGATTTTGCGCTATGCAAAAAATAAATTGTTGCTGTTAATGGGCAGCCCAACTGGGTATTATGGGTGTCACCAGGGGAAACCGCAGAGAAGGGTCATCCCTGCTTTGAGGAGCTTTCACCAGACCGGGAAGTACTTCCTTTGTGTAATGTCCCGGCACCAGAGGTACTATCGGGTCCGGGATAAAATGGGCCTCCTCACCTCACTGTGGGAGTTGGGGTTGTATTGTGCTGTGCTGTGCTGTGCTGGACAACCTGTTATAATTTCTTTTGTAAATAAAATCACTTTATCTGAGCTCATGACTGTGGTGTGGTAGCTGTGACTGAGGTTTGACGCATATTTAATTTTAAATGCATTGTAGTAACAGTGTGGCTTGTCTTCTAAAGTGTACATCTGAGCCACAATAGCTATCAGTGTTTACTTTGTAAAAATATAGATGTGATTGCACTGTTCACTTAAAATTGTATTCATTGTTCTGGGTTAGAGTTAACTATATAAACTTGTAGTAGTGACGAGATGAGATGAGACTGTTCATGGTTGTTACTGGTGTTTGTAAGTGACTCTGTTAGTACTCTACAGTCCACAGTGTTTTTGTCACCCTGTAGGAAGAAGTTAAACAGAGCAGATTTGCCATTGCTGTTTCAGAACATAACAGTAAAGTCGCACCGAACACTCAATGAAAATCTACCTTTGTCCTCCCCTTCTATTTCATTTGATTGTGTCCAAAAATAAGAACTTTTTGCTTTTTCATTGAGAGAGATGAAGATCTTATGGATGCTAAGCTGAACAAAAGCCAATTAACAGGGTACGTGAAATAGACATTGGTAGTTATTTATTCAGGAATTATTTATAGGATATCTAAATATATTTGCTGCACTGCTATTTGCATATATAGTTTCTGTCAACTTTAAGAGCCTGGACTTGACCACACCTGCCCATCAAATAGCCTTTGAGTCAATTGTCCAATTACTTTTGAGCCCCTGAAATAAAGGGATTGTGTTAAAAAATGCTTTAGTTGCCTCACATTTTTATGCAATCGTTTGTTCAACCCACTGAATTAAAGCTGAAAGTCTGCACTTCAACTGCATCTGAGTTGTTTCATTTAAAATTCATTGTGGTAATGTACAGAACCAAAATGAGAAAAAAGTTGTCTCTGTCCAAATATTTATGGACCTAACTGTATATGTACAGTGGTGTTCTAGTGCTCATTTGGGAGCTAGTTACTCAGGGCAGGCACCTGCCTACTTAAGTCAGCTTGCGAGCTCAATTTAGTTCTGCTGGGAGTGTCCTGGTGTTACACCTTGTTAGGATTTCGCATAACTTGTTATTTGTCCATATTTTTGTCTGCCTTTTGATGATTAAAACCACTGGACTCAGTGGAACATTTATAAATATTTTTCTGTGTTATTTTTATTTGCTACTTAGTTATTACATTGAGAAAGGAATACGGTAGAGCAGAAACAGTTCCCCTCAGTGAGATATGGCCAAATGCGTTTCTCCACTCACCTTTTTTCCTGTAGTAAACACAGAACAGCAGTATCAGCAACAGAAGAATCAGAAAAAGGCAAACAGGAATTAAAATAACTTGGAGCCAGGAAGCTGAAGAGAGATGGGAGATAAGTAGTCAGCATGACATTCTGGTCAAACAGCAGAAAATTCATTTCTGAAGGATACCAATTTGTGTTAAATGTCAGAATAAAATATTAAAGTGACAATTTTACCAGTATTTTTGTTAGGTGACAGCCTAACAGATTTTGTGTCTTCTTTGGAATTTTATTTTTATCAATAAATAATAGAATAATGTGTTTGGCCATTTATCCCAGTGTCAATGAACAGTGTAAAGAAGGCTAAAGTAATCTGAAGAAATTGTCTGGCTAAGCGGATATCACATTATGTAGCAATTTTGTTGTGGGGACTGTCACATTTGCTGGCCCAAGTTGCTGATCTCGTCGCTGTACCACATCAAAATTACACAAGTGTAAATCGCTGGGCATGTCTACTTTACCAGTCGGGTTCTGACTTTCCAGCATGGAAATGCTAGTCTATTTTTCTAACAGCCAATAGCGTACTGCCGGATGGGATTTGCGTTGTGCAATGGATTAAAAACTGTGGCAAGTTCAGCTGCAGTCTCTGTCCTTTTTCCATTCAGTTTTATTATGCAAAACACAAGACCAGAAAGACAAGCCTCTCTTCTGTTTGCAAGGTTGAAAACACACACGTGTGTTCATTATTTCTCGTTGTTCCATTCTGCGCTCAAATTCTAGAAGAACATTCAGTGGTTGTCAGCTCTCTTACATATACACCCTGCTCCTTAGACTAACAAGAAATGCAAACCTGTTTGATTTTATTCTAGCCAGTGGCAGACTAGTTGCCTTAGTCATTGGGTGTATCACATTAGGCGATTGATTTACAGCAACTGCCTTTGACTGGCTAGGATTATGTAAATGAAAGCTACAACTGAAAATCACTGGAAAAGTCATTTAATGTGACATGGGCTTTAGCAGCAGTTCATATTTGGCATCATTACATGTCCTGCTCTAATGTTCTAAGGTAAAATGTTGCTCCCCACAACCCTCTAATGCAAAAACTGGGTGTAGAAAAATTGTTTATGGACTGTAATCAGACAAAATTAAATATTATAAGCTGTGGTGGATGGCCCTGAATCCCAGCTGGGGTGGACCTTGTTCCCTTGCCTGGCCAGGAAGCCAATGTATAGGATGGTCAGGAAGATAGGTATGATGTTCCCTACCCAGCCAGGAGGTGGGCATGGAGGTCGACTGCAACAGTGAAGGCACTCAGTCTGGCGTACTGGAGGAAGGCACAGCCAGATCAAAATGGTTAGCAGTTCCTTTCCTGGTCAGGAGACCAGAAATCTGTGGTAGTGGGAGACTGCCTTGCATGGAGATGTTGTTCCCCAATACACTTTATGTCAGTATCTTTTTTAGCAAGCTCTCTGGTATTGTCACCCACAGGGCAGCATTGGAGTTGTGGTCCTTATAGAGCTGCCCTGTTGGTTTCCGTTGGGGAGAACCTGTTGGGCATGGAGTGCTCTGAGATGAAGGGTGTTCAGCCTGACCTGGAAGTGCTTCAGGAGACAATGGATTGAGCACCAGAGGTACTCTTAGCTCAGGTTTAAAAGAGAGCCATCCCATTTGCTCGGAGAGTTGGAGATGGGTGAACAAGGACAACAATTGGCTGGGATGAGAGAAGGTGAAGAAATAAAAAGGTTGGATTGTGCACTGCTGAGTCAGTAGAAGCCTGTCAAGGGTACCTGTGTGAGAATAAAATAAGTTAATTTGTACCCGGGCCTGTCTTTGTGTAGTTGTGTCTGGTCTTTGGGGCTCAATACTGGCCGCTAGTGGCCACAAAACGTAATATTTATATGGATGAGGCTACTGCAAATGTGGATCTCATGCTAAGACTAAACTAGGATGCTAGTAAAATCATTAGAGATGGTCGTGACCACAGAGTTCACAGTTGGGAAAGTATATGACTGATGAAATTTAATATTCATAGATATGAAGTTTTACAATAAGGAAGTATAACTATTAGATATTGTTACATAATTGAGGGTCTGATAAAACCTGAAAGTACTCCATCAAAGAAACAGGAGTTGTCCACAATCAGAGAGTTTCCAAAGAAATGTAATAAACTGCCACGCAACACAGCACAATGAGTGGAATACAAGACAAGAGACCCTACTCTTACGAAACACAGCGCCCTTGTGAAGGCTCATCTACGATATTACAGTTTCTCTCTGTGTATTACAAAGGAAAAAAAGAGAAAGTCAAGAGCAGCTCAACTGATTTCAGCACTGCAGGGCTTGAGCAATGAGGAAGGACGGAAGAGCTGAGTGAGTCACAGCCATGTGCAGGCAGGACAAGAAGGGCACTTAGAAAAAGGCATGTTTTTTTGGGTTTTTTTTTGCCAATATTGCTGTCAGTATTCTAATGGATTTGGGATGGAATTGCTTGTAACAAAACTACTAACTATGTTGTGTTTTTAACTTTCCTACTGCTTTCACCTCTGAGTATTCAAACACCAAATATATGGCTGGCTTTTCTTACTTTGATTAATTAGACTGAGACTACATGAGTTTGAGTCAGATGGCAAGTCAGTGGCTGAATCTCACTGCCTTTGAATTTGTCGCTCCAAATTTACCACTAGAAAATATAGAGGATGACCAATTCCATGAATTTATGTCATCTCTTCAGCACAGTTTCAAATTGACTACAAATGGCAGCCTGCACTGAACCAGCATATCATAACATCCACTCATTCACTACGGCTATAACTTTCCAAATGTCATGGAGTTCTCCACAACTCTAAAACTGGTCACGACGATGTGGTCAGAATAGCGGAAAAGAATCCTAAATAAAAAGGGGTCCAAATTTCCCTTAAGACTAATTTTACTCTAGTGGTAAGAGAAGCACAGGAGTTCATTTTACAGCAATTGTGTATCATTTATCTAATTTGGACAATGCTCATGTATTGTGACTTTGGAATCCCAAAGCACATTTATCCAAATAAGTTGCAAAATAATTTCGCAAAATGCCTATGAGAGGGGGATATCACTGTCCAACCCCTAATAATAAGGACAAGCACTGAAACTTTACAAAATAAAAGATTTATTCTTTCCAAAAAGTATTCCAATCACTTTGAAGCTCCATGGAGCACAACCGCAAAATGGATCTGCCTGAAACACAAGGCAGTCTGAGTGAAGAAATTCTCAAAACAGAATGTGAAGACGTAATCAAAAGGAACAGAGCAGAAGGTCAAATAATCTGTAAATCATAAAATGTACAATAAAGCACAAATAATCTCCCCACTCTCACTCATGTCTGAATTGAACCGCCAGAGTCATAATGAGGTTCGTGCGATTTTTACTTCGTAAATCCTGAAGTCTTGACTGCTATTTTCAGGTTCCTTCTATTACCAGCAATTTGAGAGCCATTGTTAGCGCCACATCCCGCATTGCTAGGGGTGTGGCTATTTTTAAAGTAGTGTGATAGGACAAAAAGTCTGCTGGGGCCTCATGCCATTATTAAATCTGCTGATACAACCTCTTAAAAAATAATTCTTTGCTTTTGTGCTCATCATTAGTTTCGTTCGATTTGACCACTTTGTCTATTTAATCAACTTCAATTTTCGTCTATTGTTATATTATTGTTTTGGTTTCAATTTTTTTTTTACGTGTGTCTCCTGGTTAGTGCGTTAAAAAAATCCTCTGTCCATTCTTCAACAGCACAGCCAGAAACACTGGGAGACCCTCCAGTCTTATAGGGTGGAGGGCTGTTCCAGGCAGTGATTGGCAGGTGGCCCTGCCACTTGGGGAGCCACACAACACATGGAACATAATAATGGCAGCTTAAATATTTAGACAAGCCTTTGTCTCTGTAAAGTCCCTTTCCACACTTGCACTTTTATTGACATGTAACGCTCCTGGAAGGACCATAAGTGAACCTGAGCAGACACACATGACTTGCCGTATATACTCACGTATAAGTCGGGTCGAAACCCGAAAAATCGATCATAAAATCAGACCCCGACTTATATACCTGTTCAAAAATGCGACACTTATTTATTTTATTTTTTTTACGTCTTCTTGCCTGCTCCAATCTCTCATCAGTTTCTCAGACACATCAAATTTTGTTGCAGCAGTGCAGTTACCAATTTCTTTCGCTACTTCAACAACGTTTAATTTAAAACCAGCTTCATATTTTCTTCTGCTGAATGCTCCCTCGCAGATAAGGGATGCTCTTACGATAAAGGTATATGAAGGTTTGAGATACAAAAAAAACACAAAACAATGCAAATGTCGCTTCGGAATAGTTTGGGTATTACTGTGTGGCACAATAGAGAGAGAGGTTGGGAGCACATTCTAATACAGCGCATTGCTGCTCCCACATAGAACAAAAGGCTGTATGCTCCGTGGTTACTCTCTCAGGTGGGCGTTGGCATATCATAATCTCTTGGACCAATAGCGCCGAGTTTTCTGCATTTGACTTATAAGACCAACATTGAATTTTTGAATACCAGAAATTATACAGTAAAATCAAGTCCTGACTTAGCTGGTGGGTGAACTTATCCACAAGCATATATGGCACTTCTTTAAATGTGACCACTACTCTGTGGTTTTTTGTTCAGTGAAGTGCTCGACAGTTACTGATACCTGGGACTTACTAGAGCTGCCCTTCCTTCAAACAAAGGTAGCAAATTTAATTTTGGTCTCTCACCTGACACATTTAACTGAACATGATCACTAAAACTCGAATGAAGTGCTCCTTTTGCTGCCCGACACTTGTACTCCCCCTCATGTGAGAGGGTCACAGGGCCGATGGTGAAGTTCTTCTCCATTTGAGTTTTATGAGGGCTTTCATCTCCACATTCTTACAGCTCATATGTCCATTCAGCTGGATCTCCAGCGACCATACAGAGCAGCAGGACTTCAGCTCCTTCATGTATCTGATCATCCATATTTTCAGAGATTACCTTTAATGTGGCTGTCCTTTCTGAAAGTGAAAACACGACAGGGTGAAAGCAGAAGGGTCTCCTCCTCTTTCTCTTCTTATCATTGTTAAAGGTTATCATGACCACAATGGACTGTAACCAACCCTTTCCAAATTATCTCATCCAACTAAGTTAAACGAATCTTAACCAATGAAACCCTGGTTGGGATGACAATCCAAACCATTCTGTTGCAGGGTGCCTTCTCTTTAGCTTAGTGAGACAGGCCTCATAATATTATTCAGTTAGTTACAATCTAAGGGAGCTTTGTGTCCAGAGCAAGAAAACTTCATAAAACTGATCAACATCATAGACAAGGTGACAAAGAGTCAGTTTCTTCCCTTCATTTTGGAGGATTTTGAGAGATGTCCAACCTCGCATTACAATTTGTCCTGATTCCTACCACCAGAGACTCATAAATAGAGTGCAGGTGTCAAAATTAACAAAACTCAGACCTGACAGATTTACACGTACAGACTCATTGAACAGGCCTCACCCTAGGTAGCCTAGGCCCAAACTCAGAATGTAGGCTTCTAGCCTGCAAAGGCCCAAAAATAGAACTGAGGCCTTTTAAAGTTCGACATTTCAAAATATGTCATGTAGAGGAGAAGAAAACCTTAAACCTTACTTTTGAATGACAACAAAAACAGACCACTAATTCAAAAAGAGAAGCACAAAAGAGAGCAGGGAGAATAACAAAACAACAAAAAAATTATTTTGCGAAAAAAGCAAAATCAGAAAGTGAACAAATCCAAAAATTTACAAAACCAAAGAACAGTATCTTATGCAAATGTAGAGGTCAAAAAATGTTTCATAGTACATGTTACTTAGGCTTTCATTTTATTTCTGTTCTATTATTTATATGACACTGGAGACTGGTCACGGCCTACATTATCACTCAGTTACATAATCAACAGGTCAGGTCAGGTTGGGGAGCATGCACTGGTACACTGTGTTGCCACACCCACCACACAATGAAATAGCTCGGGATCCTGATTGGCAAACCCCCATGCAGACATGCGGTCTAGTCCCACCCCCTCAGGAAATGACCATCTATGTACTGCAGCCAGGTGGCCTGGTCCAGCCACTCGGGACCTCAAAAAATTAGGATCCTCTAAGCTGGAACAATAATCAACATATAAATAAAAATTAATTGCCTGGTAGCTTTCTTACAAGAAGACCTAGTGCCATGTCCTGTTTCAGTTCTGCACTATTTTTGACCTTTGGCTGATTTTTGCTTTCCCCCTATGCTTTGTTTCCTCTGTTAAGTTTGTGATCTTCAAAATTTTGACCTTGCCTGTCCACAACAACAATTTTGTCTTGCATGTCTTATCTCCTGGCCTTTTATTTCTCTCATAATACTTCGTGAAGACCTGTATCATAACACCAGGAGATAACGTAATCAAAAACAAGAAAACAGTAATGAAGAACTACAAAACAATGCCATCCCCAGCTGCAGTTTAGACTGGCATTTCTACTTTTATGTAGCTGAGGTAAGTTCCCAGGTTCATCATGAGGAGGCCCCACCCCTCTAGGCTCTATATAATAAGGACAGATGGAAGACAAATTAAATTAGTGCCTACATTTTTAATAAAATTAAAATATAAACATAAATATGACATTAAAGTAATGAAAAACATAATTAAAAATAAAATAATATTTAAAAACAAAAATGAAATAAACAACGAACAGGGGTCAAGACCCTAGCTGAACCAATTACACAATTAATGTCAACTAAAGCTTACCGACCTCCAGAGAGAAAAAACTTTTGAGATGAAAACATCCTTGAGATAATAAATACATAAATAAATCAAATGAAGCTTATCATCTCCGACATACTTGTAAAAAATTCAGTTTGAGATTCTTTAGTTCTGCTAGTCATTTATCTCCCTCAAACAAGGAGTTAAGGAAGATGATTGAATCTAAAAGGATTTGCGTTACTTCACAGTTATTTTTGGGGCAAAAATTCAGAATATTCATAAAACAAATGCCATTAAACTTTCTTTTAAGTTAAACATTCAATAAACAGACAGCCATGAAAAGGAGCTATATAAATACAATGCATTATTATTATGTGGAAACACAGCCTATGTGTCCTGTCAATGTAGATTCCAGAATGACAGCTGCTCACTGCTGACCATTCTGTAGTTCTACACTTACCTTGAACATTCAATTTGACAGCATTGCTGACCTTTGTGGGATCAAGAGTATCCTTTCTGTAGGCATCACACTGGTACTCTCCACTGTCAGACTGAGTCACAGACTGAAATATGTGAGTGCTTTCATCAGTTTCCTTCCAGATTTGCCTTGTATTTTTGAACCATCGATGTATCCAAGTATCAATGTGCACCTCAACAGTGCACTCCAGAGTCACAGTGTCTCCAGTGTACACGGGTTCCCTCTCTGTCCGCAGTATCAAAGTCACCTTTGGATAACCTGTGGGGTAGAAGAGACGAGAACTGCTGTTGAATATGAAGCTACCAAAAACAAACACAACTGCTGAACTAATGCTGACAGATTTATGAGTTTCTGCTTCAAGTGCACTCTGAGTTTTTTTTTTCTTTTAATTGCACAAAGATAAAGAGAGACTTAAAGAGCTCGTGTTGCCCACTGAATTGACGTGAAGAATTCTTCTTGAGAGGATGTGAGCAGACTGGTGTCTTATATTGGACAGATGGAATTTTTTCAGTCTGGGAGAAGCATTAATCAATCTTCTATTGATCCATACTTTGATTACCGAGCCTTCATTTGTCCGTAGTTTAACATCTGAAGACCACATGTTGCCTTGGGTAGGGGAGCCACTGAACAGAAGAGAGATTAAATCTGAAGAGCTTCATTGCTGTATAAATGCTACTGCTGGTCACAAGAATTTGTGCTTCCCAGACTGCAATTTGTTGGTCAGGTAGTCCATAATCCAGGAGATTGTAGGGGCATCAAGAAGCAAAGCCTTCAGCTTTCAACCAGTCGATGAGGCAGAATAATGTTAAACACACTAAAAAAATCAAATCACATGATCCTGACTGTGGTGTTGATATTGTCCAAGTGGGAGCTGTCTCTCTGGAGCAATGCGTTGCATTTTCCATTCCAACAAATGGTGCATCTGTTTATTTCCTCTTGGTATGGGATTCATAAAAACAGTATTAACAATTGTGATGTAACAACTGTTGGTTAACAGAGGCACAGCAACAGAACAGACACATGGATACAGACTTTTGTCCTTTTATTAACGTGGACTAGCTATGCTACCTTGTCTAAGATGGGTTGAAATTTAACTAATCAATGTAGACCTCAGTGTTAACATTTGTTGTGCACTATCTATTGGAAAGCATTTAATAATGCATATAGAAATAAAATGCATTACTACAAATATTTTGTGATGCACCATCTGTTGGAATGACAGAGACATAGCAACAGGATGGACACACAGATACTTTTCTTTTCTGCTCATTAATGAAAGAATAAGTTTTCTGCTTCTTTTAACATGAAATTTCCTTTTTTATACTTTACAAATCTCATCTTTTCCAAATAAAAAAAATTACAAGTATATGATATTTAAAAAAAACATTGGAAGCAGCTTAGGGGCTTTGGTGACAGTAATTATCCTGTGAAACAGGGGAGGGCGCTGTGTTCTAATGCCTTGTCTTCTCCTCCATAAGCAGAATGGAAGATTGACAGCCACTCCACTGCTGATGTCATGTCCCTGGACCCGCCCCTTCCTCCCACATTACCATATAGGCCAGGAACTCTCCATCTTGTTTTTAGTTCTGTCTGGAACTCGCATCTGAAACAATGTCTCCACAATTATTAGTTGTTTTTGGTTTTTCTAAACCTTCAAGATGGTGCCTCAACTCTTTATCTTTGTCTCCTTTTTACAACATATATAATCTAAAAAGATTTGCACCATGTTAAGTCTTCAAAATGATGCAGACAGCACTTTTTACATCTGCCATTTTAAGTGTTCATCAGGACTTCAGAGCGACCTCAATAGAAAATGTGAGCAGAAAACTCAAAGTCAGCTCCAGGAAACATCAAGAAATACAAAAAAGAAGACGCCATGGGAACTTTGTGCCTTTACACTTATAATTTTTAACTTTTTACGCAGCAACTGAATTATTTAATGACAAGGCTTGTGAAAGACACTGAAAGTCAAAGGCAGCTCTCGGATGTTAATCATTTAGGAGGGAGAAAGCGATGAAAAGGATTAGAAGTCAAAGATACACCAGGAGTGGTGGTTTAAAAGAAGAAGACACCTGCCATGGTCAGGAATATCATATGACAGGAGTGTCAACATAATGGAGTTTGGAGTCTGTCAGCATCTTAGAAATCAACTGTAAGAAGCAGAAAAGCTAAAGGATGATCAAAAAGACACATTGAAGTTTTACATGGGAGTCAGATTTTGTTTTACAGTTTTTCTCAATGGATTTGACACGTTTCTCACTCCACAAACGCCATTCTCACAACTGTGGAAGCGTTTCCCAAAACAGTTCATGCATTACTCAAAGCAGCACCCTAGTTGTGCAGAAGGTACTGAAACACTCAAAAGATGCACAACATTCATCAAAATGCACAAAGGCGATCAGTCACTACAACACTGCGACCAAATAGTTACACCATGTTTGTCATTTACAGAAGCTTACACCACAATATTCTTTTATTCATCAAAGCTTGCCATTTTGGAATACTGCTGTCACGACAAAGGTGAAATATCCATCCATGCATTATCCAACCCACTATATCCTAACTACAGGGTCACGGGGGTCTGCTGGAGCCAATCCCAGCCAACACAGGGTGCAAGGCAGGAAACAAACCCCGGGCAGGGCGCCAGCCCACCGCAAAAGGTGAAATATAATGACACATATTTATAGTATATACACATACATTTATCAATCAAGTTAAAATAATTTTAGTAAATCTATATAGGAAATGGAAAACTTCTGTAACAAAAATATTCTTTGAACTGAAAATCCTCCATTCAAAAGTATCCTGCAAATGAAACAATGTTAACAGACCCCTTCATGGGCGATCCATTCTTTCCTCAGCTTCAGGCTACAGAACTGGATCCACGTCACGCCTTATAGTTTATCTTTCAAAGGCAGAGGGTGGGAAGAGCTTTCAGCCTCTCACACCCACCCACAACATGCTTCATCTATCAGGTCTTCACACCAAGCCTTCATTGCCTCTAGCAAATGGCACCTGAATATGCGGATGGTGCTCATACACTGTCCACTTCCATGTGGAAGAACACTCCTCAGCTGGGTTAAGGAAGGGTGAATATCCTTGGACAAACTAAGCTTTTATTTGAGTAAAGTTTTGAAATCTTTCATTGTCCCAGACCACTACGTTTGGCAGGCCTGGTGCAACCACTCATCTCTCAATTTCAAGAATGAGAACATTGAATAACCCATCTAAAAACTGTCAAATTACTGAAGGGCCCAATAGTTGGAACACTATGGAGCACACCCTGTTCAGACATCACAGCACACATGGTAATGTTGTCTCCACGTTGTGCAGGCACATCCATTGTGGCCCTGTGCCTCATGAGATTCCTGTCACAGCATCAAGCCTCGTTGAGGTATAAACCTGCCTCATCAACATCACAGCTGATCGGCTGATCTGAGGATGCACTTGTCTCCTTGCCTCAGCCAAGATTAGACCATGGTCATTATACAATGAACAATTGTGGCTCTTATTTTTGGACCTACTCTGGGGTTCCTTCAGCTGCTCTTCCCTCTTTCTCTTCCCTGTCCTAAACAAACCTCCACTTGTTCTTGGACCCCTTCCACTCAGTATGCCTTGTCCCTGTGTGACAGCTTGCTGATCCATGTACCACCACACACTTCAGTAACTCACATGGATATACAACTGTGTGAGAGGCTGACGGTATGTGCTTTCACGGAGGAAACACCACTAGAAACATCTGTTCTGGGCTTCTCCTCACCAGCTTTGTCCTGTGTAAGTGGATTATGTAAAAGCTGCAAGAATGACTTGTTTTACATGCTATCATTTACAGCAATGAGCTGCTAATTCAGTGTGACAAACTGATGAATGTTTTAACCGTTATGATGTGTTTCTCAGAGTCGAATGAGAAATGCACCACACAATGAAGAACGTGTTTTGAGTTGGCCAATATGTGCCTCAGCATTTGCAGTTTGTAAAGAAAATACAAAGAGAAATATGAGTGACCACATGCATTGTTACTGAGAGGATTTGGTGAAGAGTTGTGAGAAAAATGTTTTGGGGATGACAAACGTGTCAAATCAATTGAGAAAAACAAAAATACTAAAAATTAAATGACCACGAGACCTAAGAAGAAAAACAAAGTCTATGACCTGACACCAAACAGCATTTGTAGCAATGCAAAGCTGAAGCCTTGTGGACTTACCTCCATTCTGTGTGGAAGCTGTCACTGCAATCACGGCTGAAACAAAGGAATGTAGAATCTATTAAAAATTTCAGTTTTCAGATCCAGCAGATTCCTAAATTGTATGAGATAAATTAGAGCTTGGTGTCCGAGTAAGTAGCAGTACTAAGAATCTAACAATGCATAAGGCGTACGGTTTTATGCCAGTCACAAACACTCAAAGTGGCTCGGCACGGCATGCTAGCTTCACTGCTCTTTTTGATTCCGGCCCTCCTCTTCATATTGTGTTCTGGCACAGTGGATTATGGGTGTCTTAATAAAAGTACTTTTCAAAAACTGAATAATACTGCAGAATTAATATAGAAAAAATTGATAGATAAATACTTTACTTACTTACTCACTTTACTTACTCACATACTTTATTTCTTTAGTTAGTTAGTTAGTCCCCAAGGGGAAATTAGGGCTAAGCCATAAGTGAAGTCAAAAGAAGCAGAAGCAGTCAGTGTCATAAACATGAGAATATCAGCAGAGCCAAAACACTAAGACTATGAACTGAATCTGGAAGTGGAAAGCTTTGAGTCATTGAACAGAATGCGTAACGATATTATCTCAGTACTAGTTTCACAGAGCCAGATGTGAGAATAAGTGAAAAAGTATATGGAATAGCAGTGAAATCCTGCACTGCAGAGGCTTCACCCAAACAGCTTCTTCTTAAAACATCCGCCCTGATTCCTCCAGTCTTCGCATTTTAAACCACCACCAGGGTTTCAGGGAGAGAGCAAAAGATACGGAATAAAAGTCTTGACACTGAGAAAAAAATAAAAAGCTAAAATTGCTGTTATGCATTCAGCAGCCCAAGGTAACTGAGGCATAATGATTACTTCACATATTGTAATGAGTGCTGCGATAGTGGAGGCAGAGAGACACATGTAGACCACTGCCGCTACTGGGCTCCACACATTTGATTTTGATTTCTTTCTATCATTTTATTTACTGCAGCACAATACGACATAACAACAGCTGCTAATTAACTCTTTTGCCTTCTTTTTAATTGATTTGCTATTTAAGACTCAGACCCCTTAATTATTTCTTTGTCTTTCTTAATTAAGAGGAGCTTGGTAGCACACACTGATACAGCACTTTGCTGCACCCCCCACTTAACAAACCACCACAGAATCACAATTAGGACCCAAGTGCAGCTGTGCAACGTGTGACACTTCAACATCTCAGTAGTTCGAATGGAGTGGGACAGTGTGAGGTTTTTTTTTCCAGTGGTTGGGGTGCCAATCCTGTCACCAACTCCCGAGTTCTCCCTGCATGTTGGAGGACCTGATTGCAGGACTGGATTCAGGTTAACATCATACCCAGGATGGAGCAATTGCAGTTTAAAGGCTTTGCTCAAGGGTCCAACGGAGTGGAGTTACTTCTGCCATTTATGGGATTTGAACTGGCAACCTTCCGATTGCTGGCAGAGATCCCTAGCCTTAGAGTCACCACTCCTTCTTAGCACTCAAACATTATGAGATATAAAATGAGTCAACACATAACAAGCTAACCCATGTCCATCATTCTCTACCCATCCGGCACACTTTAAATGACCACCAAACCATCATAATCCACTCAAAAGTAGCCCAATACAATATCTGAAAATAAAGAAAAGTGAAGGTCCCCATAATGTTGATCTTCTCAGGTTCACATAACATTTTGACGAAGCTCAAAAAAAAAAAGAAAATCAACAGTTTTAGAAAAGCCTGCTGTGGCTGAATAAGAGCAGCAACAAGACATGGAATTGAATGATGGGTTTAGTTCACAACAAGAATCATCTTAAAATGAAAAAAATTATTGAAGTTTGAGGTCCTGACTTAGCTGGTCTTCTGTCGGCTCACTTCACTTCTCGTTTCTGTTTAGTTGCCACTTAATGAAAAAATGAACCAATTCAGAGGACTTAATCTTAAAAAACAATTCAGTTAAAAAGAAAGGGAAAAGGACTTCATTAGCAGCAAAAACTAATCACTAATCCCAGGAGACCCCTGGTTTTATATGTGAGTGTGTGTGTGTAATGTGTATAAAAAACTCAACACTGCAATTTTCTTATGGTTTGTATGGAATCTTTTATTTCTTAAAGGTCAGCTCCTAGAATGTAAAAATGTTTATATAAGAGTTAGAATAAAAACCCACAGCCACAGTAGAAGGACCAGAGCTGAAGACCCCAGTTTATAGTCTGTGTGTGTATAATATATATAAAAAAATTAAAAACTAACATTTTCTTTTTGTATAACTTTTTTTGTTCTCTTTGGTCAGCTCCTAGAAAGTAAAAAAGCTTTTATTATTGTAAAATGAAAAATTAAAAGTAAGTAAAATACTTACAAATGATCAGATAAAGCTCCCAGGCTTGCATTTCTTACTTGAGTTAATGAAAAACTGAACATTATATTGTAATAATAGATAGATTGAGCAATTCTTTGGCAATTTTGCATATTCAGGAAATGACAGTCAGTTACGCTGTTCTAACCAGGAAAACCACAGTGAATGTTTTAATAGTTGGATTGTATCTGTGTTATTTATATACAGAGTTCTGTGAACTTTCTGCTTGCAAAATGACATTTTCAGCTGTCCCATGATGTTTGATAAGCTCAGAGTGCTACACAAATGATTAAAAACATCATACAACACACCACACCAGGACAGAACAGTAAACATGAAATTTAAAAAGATATATCTACGGTGTCCTCCAAAATGTTTGGGACAAAGTCACATTGTTCCTTAATTTATCCCTCTGCTCCACAAATTAAAATTACAAATCAATTAAGTCAGACAAGATTAAAGTGCACTTTGCAGACTTTCACTTTAGTGGATTTGCATACATTGCAGTCACAACATGTAGAAATGGCCACACTTAAACTGAAAAGGCTCCGCTCTTTTAATCTTTCCTCATAACTGATGCCCTGGAATCAGCCTGTTTGTTCTTCATTGGACTTTTCCTAGCGCTGCTATAATAATAACAACCTGACATTCTGTTAGCCTTCTTATTAGCTTCTGAACTCTGTCTGGCAGTTGATAGTGACGAGTCCATTACAACTTCTACATCCTTCTTATAAGGTGTACTCTCTATTTTCAGACCTCCTATTGTGTATTCAAACCTCTCATTTTTATTTCCTCATTTACTGACATTAAATTTCATTATTCACAAATCTGACCAAGCCTGTCTGCTGTCCAAGTCCCTGTGTGATGATTCAATGGACTGCAGATTATCTGCCAATCCACCTTTCTTGGTATCATCTGCAAACTTATCCAGCTTGTTATTTATATTTCTATTAAAAATGGCAGTGGTCCCAACACTCTTAATTCCACCTAGTTCTGATAAGATTCCTCGCATCATCACCCTTTGCTTCCTGTGTCTGAGCCAATTCTGCACCCATCTAAAAAACATCTCTCTGACCTCCCGCTTCTTTAAGTTTGATGCCGAACCTCTC
The DNA here is from genome assembly GCF_016835505.1 of Polypterus senegalus. NCBI lineage: Eukaryota > Metazoa > Chordata > Cladistia > Polypteriformes > Polypteridae > Polypterus > Polypterus senegalus. The sequence goes on from NC_053171.1 coordinate 1,909,097, forward strand.
AAGTGGTACCTTGTCAAAACCTTTCTGAAATTCAAGATAAATTTACACAAGGTGAAACTCACTCTTCTTACTCCTTCCTTTGCTTCCAACATATCCCTTAATCTAACCTTTCCTACTCCACCCATTTTTTGTCAAACCTTTCTTCCTTATTCTGCCAAATGTTTACCACATTCCATGCTGAGTGATTTCTAAAGTTGAATTTAGCTCACAGAGTCCAAACACGGGTCATGACAGTCATGTCTTTCTACTTATCAGGGAAAGTACTTTATTTTTATAGACTTACTAGGGGGTTCGCCCCCTGCTTGCTTCACTCACCAACCCCCACGCCCTGCGCTATGTGCCAGTCATTTTGCATCTCTGCTGCTCGCGTTGTGAAGAGGGGGATGAACACACCCCAAGGAGATGTGGTCCTCTGAAACCCCCTTTTAAACGGTGATACAATGAGAAGCACATAGTTTTTTTTTTACCTTCTCTTTGCTCGATCAGCTGCTGCGCTTCGTGATCTGCATCTCGCATGGCGATTCGAACATTTCAAAGCCTGTACAGCAGCTGTCCTACTCTTTGTCTTTTATTTCCTGCCCCGGGTGTGGTTAAATGTCTTGGCACAAAGTCTTGTCTCGCCGGATGTGAATTCTTGATATTTTTTAGTTTACAATTTAAAAATGGAAAGAGAGTCTGATAATCTAACAACATCACATTAAAGTTCAATAAATTCTGAAAAGAATGATATCAAACATATATATGTAGGTTTTAAAATAAGATTTAAAGTGTGACCAAAAACTTGACATAAAACGTCACATAAAATCGTTGCACAAAATCATTGCACTTTTAGGCTTAGGATTTTATATATATATATATATATATATAGAGTAGACATAAATTGTAACACCAGCTACCATATCAACAACCCTAATGATTAATTGTAATTCTTTTATCTCAAAGTGACTGCGGTAATCTCCCCTGAAGGTATTGATTTTTTGATTAAGAATTTTGTTTTGTCCCGTTTTTAGGATTTTGGGCTCACCTCCCTGTAATGGTCCACATTGGCTCCACACTGCCAGGTTGTTTCCGGGAGCCTCTTGAGCCTGGAACCATCTACAGTCGTGAATCGAGATGAGCCAGGCAAATGAGAACACACAGAGTCAGGAAATAGCTGGTGAACAGTGTTCTGTACTTTTATTTTAAACCAAGCAAAGTTAACAATGCAGAGCATAAACATCTTCAGTAAATAATTCATAAAAGTGAAGTGAAACATGAAGGTTAAAATTCCACACATAGGCCAATAAAAACAAGGTTAAAATCCCAGGAAGGTGTCTCTATTAAAACAGTCACGAGCCTCAATGCCCCTCTCTAAAACCCAAACCCGGGATTTACTGTAAGACTGCAAGTTCCTGTTGAGGTAAGATGAGGAGACCCCCGCCAACAGGTGTAGCCCGCCACTAAATTCCAGTTTTGGGTTTGCACTACCTGTGCGTCTGTGTCTGTAGGACACCCCTCTGAACCCAACACACATCTCCCTCAGCCAGTCCAGCGGCGTGAGAAGGAAGACACTGACACTACAGGGCTGTTCCTCCATGTTGTTTTAAGACGCTCTTCTTCTCCAGCCCCACTCTTGAGTGCAGGCCTGCCACTCGCTTCATTAGGGTTATACTCTTGACCACCTGCCTCCACTCACTGCCACACAGGCTCCTCACCAGTCCTGTCTCTTTCTCCTCCTGTAACCTCCACTTTCTCTTTGTCATAATTCTGATCTGATCCTCTTTGTTCGTCTTGTTTCTATCATTCAGGCTCCTTTTACATTTGCCAGTTGGGTGCAGGTGCTGTCATCCTTCTGCTCCGAGGTTGAATGAGGCACCTGACTGACCCACTCACATTCACACATGAATATGCATTCAGCCGGGCACCCTTATCAACTTCAGAGTGGCACTGGCATGCACACAACTGCACCTGTTCATAGCCTGCATGCTCCAGGACTCGATTATTTATTTAAAAATCGCACTTCGTCACGGACCTCTTACCACACTCCCTTTATGACCTTTTGCCATATCTGTTTTTGACTCTTTCATCTTCGCGCCAATCTGTCTTCGTCCTTTTCAGGGCAAGCCTTTTTTCTTTAAGACACAATAGAAGGAAAATTAAACAGACTTCTCAGGTAACTGCAGCCATAATTACTACAGCAACTGAGAGTCTTGATTTATAGCAGGGCTCATTCTCTCCAAACACAGAATGCCATTAAGAGTAACAGACCAGAGGAAAATGGAAAAAAAAACAACAAACAAAACATAAACAAGATAAGGGTAAACGATCAAGTGGAAACAAAAAATATGAAGAAAAATGCAATCGTGGTTGAGGCACTGCAGTAATCCTATCACTTTCCCACTAAACCCTTCCATCTCACCTCTGCTGCCTCTCTCAGTGTCACTGGCCTTCCTTCTTGCCATCCATCCATTTCTAAGAATTTGTCCCAGTGCACCTCCTGACTCGACACTCTGTGCTTTTTAGCACTTAAATCCCAATTGATACTTCCTGTACTTCCAGGACATGTAAATCCCAAAATGTTGCAAAAGAACTTATAATAATGATTATTACACAGTGATTTATCTTCAAATGCCAGCTAGATAAACAAGCAAAAACAAAATCTTTCATAAGAATGCTCTGTCACATTGAGAAGCTCCGTAGAGCACAAAAGCAAAATGGAGTTTCCTGAGACATGAGGCAATCCAAGGAATCGTTAAAGAGAGAGAGAGCAAAATATCAAAAATCCAATAATTCACAAAAAGTACAAAGCCTAGTAAAAACACAGAAACTCACCCAAATTAACATCTCTAGTGCTTTCAAAATGAACCACCAGGAACTGTGGGAGACCCTCTGAATTTATAGGGCAGAGGGTAGTGACTGGCAGGTGGCCCCACCTCTTGAGGGAACCAACCACAAAACACATGGGACATAACCCAGAAGAAGAAGAAAGAAGAATGCAAATAATCAACCAAAGTAATATTAGTATAAATGAAAGAATCAAAAATAGACCTAAAACATGAATTTGAACTCCAGCCAGATGTGGAACCCCTGGCTAAAATACAACCACTGTAAGGACTGAGGCAGATCTAAGGTCCAACAAGCAAGAATGAGCTCTCGTGACCAAAGACCATTGAACCCCTGAGTCCTACTGTGCCTTGTAAGAGCCACTTCTCTGAGTCAAAACAGTAAAATGGTGCCTACTGGCTCAAAAAGCCTGAAAGAGCTCCATTTGCCCCCTGGAGGTCCCCATGACCTTTTTTTCTTATGAATGCACCACTTTAAGTATAACTGTTGGGGAAGCCACGTCATCAACACGTTGAAATTCCCCTGCCGTGACTCTTTTTTTTTTTACCTCTCTGGCATACAGAGACGAATTCTCAATCCCCTTTCACTTCGCTCTTCCCCCTGTGCCATTGGTGGAATTGTTTCATAGTATGCTGATCATGTTAAAGGTCAACAAATAAAACATGGAGACGTTGAAATATAAGGATTAGATGAAGTAGAATTGCCTTGTCTGAGACTATTACTAACATGTCGTGCATCTGTTCTCTGTTCTGCAAAAGATCAACTTCCTCTTTGTCACAGCATGACACGCACCTTATTTTGTTTAAACCTTTGATGAAAAAAAAAATCTGTCTTTTGAAAATGTCATTTATTTTTACCTCTGTAACTTTTATTTGACATGATTCACAAAATCCACTGCACTCTGTCCATCTCCATAATGGACATTACAAATTTGACAAATGTTGACCAATTAAATCACCTGCAGTGTCTGAGCTTCTGCTTTTGTGCTTCTCTGAAATACTCTGCAGTGCTCGTCTGATCTCATACCAAACTCTGTGCTGTCCTCTTATAAAGAAAAAATAAAGCCTATAAAAATACAGTATCTAGTTTCTATGGCATCATGTTTTGAGTCCAGTTATTTTAAGAATAAAGTCTTCCTCAGGAATCCAGAAACATGTCCATATAAAGAGGACAAACCACAACGCTAGCAGTGTACAAGAACAGCAAAGTCACTTACTTCACATGTTCAATGGCTCTGTGTGCATCTGTGCATGAGTACGCCCCAAAATGGCGGGATGTGACATTCAGGATGGCTTGTGGCTAGCATGTGGACGAAAACTCAGACCAGACAGCAGGTGCGGTTATAAAGCAACTTTATTTTTCAGAGTCACGGTGAGAAGATTTTCAGAAAAGCAGACAATCAAATATACATGACAGCGTTAGGGCTCTTCTGAACCCCGTCTGTTGGGTGGGGTCCAGTTTTATACCCCTAGAAATGCTTTTGCATGGTTTAGTAAAGCTTACTTCTCAGATATGAATTCGTACAAGGGAACAAAGAGAACATTCGTCTTCCACAATCCCCCCTTTTTTAGCAAACAAAAAATATTTGATTAGGGGAGAGTTGAGTGGGAAAGGGTAGGAGAGGAGGATGGAGTGGAGTGGGTGGAGGAGTGTGGGGTGGCTTTGCTGATCTGAAGCATTTTTTCTTCGTGCAAAAAGTAAGCCTTTGCCATAGAGGCAGTAAAATACTTGGATACAATGTATCTTATCAAAGGAACAATACAACAAGCTACAAACAGGAGAATGATTAAAGCAAACGTAAGAGAGATGAAAACAGACCTAAGCAATTGGCCCCAGGACCCAAAAGTGGACATAAACCATTTGTCCCAAGGATTAGAAATGCCAGAATTAGTAGCTAGTTCATATCAAATCAGCTGAAGCACGGGTGATTGATCCATCAGGAGCTGTATTATTAGGGATATAGGTACAGCATGCATCACCAAGCATAGCACAAACGCCTCCTTTCTCAGCCAAGAGCATATCTAAAGCCAATCGATTTTGCCAGGTCATGAGGGATGTTTTATCAAGTTGCTCATGGATACCTTCAACAGCTTCTTAGTAAAATTTAAGAATCATTGTTGATTGTAATAGAGGTAATTAATCCAATCTACATTTTTGTTTATAGTAACCTGAGGAAAAATAGACTGAAATCCGGCAGCAACTTGGTCCCTTGCCTTGAACTTATCAGGGACTCCACGAGGGAATACACCCCAGGGCCATGTAGGAAAAACTGGGAAGGGTCCACAGAATGGGGTTGACGATGTCGGCCAAATATGGTCGACACATGGAAGGCAGTTAAAGGGAAAAGTCGGAAAGGCATAACAAATTGTATTAAAGCAGAAGTGCCAGTCCAGTCAGGTGGAAGGATGTCAAGCAATTTAGACCTATGGCACATCCACCAATATCATCAGTATTCTGAGTAATCAGAAAAATTGATAATTTGGAAGCTAAAGAGGAAGAATTAAAGTTTGGAAACAAAAAGAGGATGGGATATTATCAACATTTGTGCCACGAGAAGAAGTAAGGTTTCTAAAAAAACAGGTATAATTACCTTCATGAGGCTGGAACATCGGGGGAGTCATGAGAAGAGTAGGGGGAAAAAAAGGGAAAGTGTAATGTAATTAGAGTCGATTGGAATAGAGGAAGAGATAAAAAGGGCAAGTAGGCAAGGAAGGCCAGTAGGATCAGATATGTTAGAAAGAGAAAAAGGGACAGTGGCCAAATGTGGCCTAGCTATAGCACATGCATAGCAATCAGATTGATTCACTTGTCTAGCGAATATAATACCCATTGCAGCCAACGGTTCTGAGCCCCATAACCAGTTTCAATCGAAAAAGTGGAAGAAAAGGTGGAAATATTCATGACTTTGACCGGGGGCGGGTTTGGACCAGGGGTAAGAGAGAGGGGTGTGTGTGTGGGGAAATGGGAGGTGTTAGTAACAGGGTTCTCAACCTTAATTTGAAATCTCCCTAGAGGATCTATTCCAGATACATATGCCCCTAAAATATAGGTTCCTGAATCATGTAAAGAAGGGTTCTTCAGAGTAATGATCAAAGGGTTACAATGGTATTCGCACATTCATGAGGGGCATGTCCTTTTATAATAGAAAAACAATATTTCAGACCATACTTCTGGGCCTTATAGGGTTGATAAACCCCAGTCATCAGTTCCAGTATTAGCCAAAACCCAGTCCCACTTGTCACAGTTACTTCCGAATCCAGAGTTTGTAACAGTTACACACACATATTTGTCAGACCAGTTCCACTGGATTTGGCGATCAGTCCCACAGTCAATAATAGAACAGAAATCCACCTGAACTGATGTGGTGATTCCGAAAGGAAAAGTCAAGGTGACCAGAGCAGTTGACAAGGGGATGGAAAGACATAGTAGGACCACAATCAAGGGTGCCATCTTTTGCAATGTGAGATGTGAATCCAAGCAGGCAGTCCCTCAACTTTAACAGCGTGTGGTGTCGACAGCAGAACTTGAACGGTCCTCTCCACCGAGGGTGATGCCAATGTTTCCTTCGAGTATCTCTAGCCAGAATCCAGGTTCCTAATGGAATCGGGGAGTCCTTTGATGGAGGACTAGTTCTCCAGGCCTGATTCACCTGCTCGTGGACTTCCTTCAGAGAAGCTCGGAGACCTGTAAGACTGGAAAGAAGATCATTGTCCACAGTATGCAGTGTAACATTACCTATGACCATGCCGACTGGCATGGGCCGTCCGGTCAGAATTTCGAATGGCGACAGCCCTAACTGCTGATGTGTTCTTCCCCTTAATCCCATCAAGGCCAGAGGCAGAGCATCAGGCCAAGTTAAATTTGTTTGCTCACAGATTTTAGCCAATTTAGATTGCAAGGTACCATTGCATCGTTCCACAATACCTCCACTCTGGGGGTGGTATTTGCAATAATGATGCACATTTATCTGGAGCCAGGTGGTTAGTTCATTTATAACGGAATTTAGTGTGTGCCATTATCAGTTTGTAATTTCTGTGGTATGCCCCATCTTGGAATGATTTCCTTTATCAAAGCTTTTGCCACAGTTTTGGCATCTGCATGTTTGGAAGGGAAAGCTTCCACCCATCGGGAGAACACATCAACAATTACTAAACAGTATCGGTACCCCTTTGATGGTGTTAATTCAATGAAGTCCATTTGAAGGTGTTCGAATGGACCCATTGGGTTAGGTGTAACAGCGGGACTTACCTGGGTGCCCTTTCCTACATTAAACTTTTGACATAATGCACAGCACCTGCAGAACTGCTCTGCATATGTAGAGAAACCTACAGCTTTCCCAGTGTTTTTCAACATCTTGAACCATGGCATTTTTTCCAGCATGGTCTAGGCCATGGGCGATTTTTTCCATACATGGAAAAGAAGCCTTTGGGAGGAAAGGTTTGTTAGTTTGCTTATGGGTCCAGACTCCATCAGAGAGGGACCCTTCTTTGGACCATTTTCTTTCTCTGTGTCCGTGGCTGCACTCTGTAAAGAAATAATTTGATTGTCAGTGTCCTGGTCATTTCTCTGTTGGAATAAAGAGATTGGTGTGTTATTATACGCAGCCCGTTTAGCAAAATGTTCAGCTAATTTGTTTCCTTTGCTGACAGGATCCTGTTTTCCTGTGAGAGCTTGACATTTAAACGATCGCTAGCTTTGATGGTTTCGTTATGGCCTCTAAGAGGGATTCTTTTAGTTTTTGATGCTGAATGGGCTTGCCAGTACTGGTCTTGAATCCTGAGTTTCCATAATGCCCCATGATCATGGCAGACTCCAAAAGCATATCTAGAATCAGTATAGATAGTTACAATTTTTCCCTCTGACAACTGACAAGCTCAGGTGAGAGCTATCAACTCAGCTGCCGCGCTTAAACTTGAAGAAATTCGGTTGTTTCCTGTAGGTCTGGTCTAGGTTTTATAACCTTAGTTATTTCATCATGACAGTTGGTAGAAGAGTAGCTGGATTTAAGGTGGAGCACCTTTCTATGGTAACATTTGACAACGTACAGAGTACATTTTGATAGTGTATTGCCCTAGCAGTAGTGAGATGTGAGGTTTTAGCCTGTACTAAAATGGAGTGTACGGCGTGAGGCACTTTTACCACTAGGGGGCTCATGAGCACTATATCTGTACTGGCTAGCACGGCCTCTGTTGTGGCTGCTACAGCTCTGAGACAGGTTGGAAGTCCCACAGCCACTGGATCCAATTTTTTTCGAAAAATAGGCTAAGCCTTTGTTTTTCTCCATGGAATTGTGTAAGAACTGCATTCATATATCCCCCCTTTTCGTCCACAAACAGAGTGAATGGACGAGATAGTCAACAGTCCCAACGCATGCGCAAACAGTAGGGCACTTTTTTTTTTTTTTTTAAGTCACATAGAGCCTTCTCAGCTTGATCATTGCATGCCACCTGACCAGAAAGGGGAGATCAGGGGTGATCGCTAAAGGTTGCAAAAGCTGTGCTCTTTCAGTGAAGTTTAAAATCCATTGCAAAAGTATCCTAGAATGCCTAATACAGACACAACCTGTTGCTTTGTAACAGGTCTAGGAAGATTTTGAATGGTGTTTATACGATCGCTAGAGAGAGAGAGAGCTCTTGTTTCACAAGAAATGTCATGACCTGAATATTTCACAGTTGTTTGAATGAACTGCAGTTTTGTTTTAGAAACTTTATGGCCATTTTCTGCTAAAAATAATAACAATTTCTGAGTATCACGTGCACAATCTTCTTTTGTAGTACTACACATTATATCATTTACATACTGTATCAATACACTGTCTTTATCTAGCCTTTTAAATTTTGAGCAAGAGCTTATCCAATACACAAGGGCTACAATATATCCCTGAGGCATAACGGTCCATGTCCAACGGCGGGTTTTGGAAAGTAAAGGCAAACCAGAATTGAGAGTCGGGGTGCACGGGAATAGAAATATAAGCATTAGCAAGCAAGGTCAATAACAGAAATAACGGGCGGTCGAGGGTATCGTAGAAAGAATAGTGTAAGGATTAGGAACAATAGGTCCCCTAGGAAAAACTGCAGAATTAACTTGTCGAAGATCTTGAACAAAATGCCATGAACCGTCAGCCTTTTAAACAGGTAAAACGGGGGAGTTGACTGGAGAGTATTTAATTTGAATGATTGCTCCACATTTCACGAGATCGGAATGTACGGCGGAGATGCCAGCCTCTGCTTCTGGAGACAGAGGACACTGGGTGCATGCGGGCGGAAGGACGATTTTGGGTAAATCACCAGTGGCTCACAGTGCGCTATCCTTCCATAATCATTTTTCCCCTGGGACCACAGTGCATCGGGAAGTGAGGAAAGCCAAGAGGGAGAGGTGGTTTGCAATGAAAAAGCAGAAAGGGAAGGACGCCACAATGCACGATGAACTAAAAAGTCATTTTGAAGCGCAACTTTAGTTATCAAATGATCTGAGGTATTAAAAATACCCGGAGCAACGTGCAGCCAGTCCGTCCTATCGAAACATTGTTCCACCAATTCCACAATTTCAACTCAGTGAACGGTGCTAGAATTGGCTAAAGAAAACATGGGGAACTGAATCTCCTAAATAGAAAACGCTTTGTGAATATGTGACGTGCACTGACAGCAGCAGCTGTGTTGGATGAGGAAAAAAAATGGAAGGGATATGAAGGGTCTCTGGGCTAGTACCTGAAGAGAGAAAAGATTCTAACCAAGGTGTGTCCACTTCAGCAGGGAAGTACTGGGCAGTGCAGTGGAGGATGTTGGGGACTTGTAAGTGGGGAAAAAGACATGAAGAAAAAGAGTGTAGTGCTTTAAGGAGAATAGTGTGTGAGGAGATGTTCAGGGTCCAAGCTGCAAAAGAGGGCTTAGTGTGGGGGGTGGTTTGGCACAGGAATTTAGGAATAGAACAGTAAAACCCTCGTTCGGTTAGAGAAATAGAGAGGGAGAGTTTAGTCATCAGATCCCTTCCTAACAGATTAACAGGGCAGAGCTGATATGACAAAAACCGGTGCATCAAAGTGGAACCACTGGAATGAAGCTGAACCCGAAGAGGTTTAGACACCAGCAAAACATGAGGTTGTCCAGAAGCAGTAAGTACAGTCACTGTATCGTTCGAGGCAGACTAGAAAAGCAGTTTCAGTGCCATTCACCAGCAAAGTCAATAAAGGATCTGTGTCCGCATGGCGAGTGAGCAAAGGCAACTGAAGAGAATGGCTGGGGGTCCCTGTGAAAGGAATATCCTCAGGTTCAGGTAAGGAAGGCGGGGGAGGAAGCTGATGTGGGCAATTGCGGCAGAAGTGTCCCATCTAAACAGGCAAGATGTGTAGGTGCTTGATCTGAAGGGAGAGGCGGCTGAGCAGTCGAAGAATTCGGATTAGGGAGTAAAAATCCACAACCTCTCCCCCGGCCTCGCCCCTGTCCTCGGAAAAATCAATGTCCTTCACGTCCTTGACCCCTGCCTGAGGCAGCTCCACCTGCATAATAATTAATTTGTGCCGTGATTAACTTGGTCTGAGTATCTGACTCTTTTTGTTTAGTCTGTCGTTCAGCATGTCTTTTAACTTCATCACAAGTGGCACTTTCCCATCCAAATACAGGACTTGCGTACTTTATTTTGAATATCACTTCCGAGTCCTGACACAAAAGGAGGAACTGCTGCCTTGGAGCGGTCGTCTGGGCTGTCTAAGCCAGAATGGTTTGTCATCAAGTCCTGAATGCGGTGTGCCCATTCATCTACCGTCTCATCTTTCTTTTGTTTGGCAGCTGAAATAAGGTACCAGTCGGTGCCCTTTTTATATTTTGCAGCTATTGCAGTTTTCACGGGTTCCCATTGGGCAAGGAAAGGACCCTCATTATTTTGTCCACGAGGCAATGCCTCATTCCACTGCCACTGTTCTCCATTATGCTGCCCATGATTGACAGTAGCACAAGTAGTGCCCATCTTTCTGTGTAGCACCTGGGTCCATTCAGCCGCACTGGGTTTATATATGTTGTCCAGTTGCTGTACCTGTTCCACAAACTTCAACCCACCGATTACCTTAAGATCAGGCACTTAGGACACTACATCTTTCAGCTCTTGAATATCTCAGTTACGATGTATCATTACCGTAGTGGGGTTATCGTTTCCTGGGGGTTGTGTGGGATCGTGTTGGGGGTTAGGGACCTCAATTAAAGGGCATGAAAATGTGGGTGCTAAAGGTTTAGGGGACTTATACGGGGTAAGGTTTTCAGGGGACTTATCTCTGAGGGTCTTGCTTCTAGTACGTTGTGAAATGGAGGACATTTTGTGTGAGTTAGAAGAGCCTCCCATAGCCCCTAACAAGTGGCCATCAGTCTCATCACCAGATCTGTAAGTGAGGAGGGGTCGCACTGATATTGTTCATCAAAGAAATCATCAGTAACTGGGGCATCGGTAACCACAGGAGCCGTTGGGGCAAGGGATGAAAGAAGCGGTGGTGGGTAAAGTGTTGGGGAAGAGAGCACGGGATATAAAAGGTCTTTTTTTTTTTTATCACTCCTTCTCCTCCTTCCTTCAGACTGGGGTCCCGTATCAGCCTGCACTTTCTGTAAAGCTATAAGCAGCTCTTCCTTTTCCTTTCTATTCTTAAGTTCAGCAACTTAAAGCTCATTCCATTTCTGTGCCGCTTCCAACATACAGTCTTTAATAACCAATTCCCATCTGTCATACATATCCATCTGATAAGAACCTCCATTACAACAACCCTGTGTATTTCTGCACAGTATTTTTCTAATGTCCTGTATCTCATTCATATCTCCGGATCCTTCCACTACACCATTTACCTGCACTGTCCTTATTCTACTTTCTACAAGCCCTTTTTTTTTTTTAAATCTAATCCTGTCTTCTTTTCAATTAGCTTTCTAGGGGACCCGCCTTTCGATCCCAACAGCGCACTAGGAGCCTGGCTATCCCCCGAAAATAATCCTTCTAACATTAGGTTTTTAGGACTCTTGGGGGACTGTTTGGCTGGCTTGCTAATTGTTTTTTCCCATAGTAAGCGGCAGGATCTCAGCAGGAAATAACTCAGCCCTCGATAAACCCCATTCCACCCGCCGTCTGCTCCTGTCCCCGGATTACAGCTTCAGGTGACTTTGTGTCCATTTATTCGCATCAGCAGACTCCTACATCAATACACCCCGTGGAGTCCGGGATATGGAGGTTTTAACCCTGATCCCTTCATCAGACGGTTTGTATGCATCAATCTGCCAGGGTATTGTCTCCGTCACCTTAGCAACCCGTTGAGACAAGAGTATGACCAGACAGCGGATGAAAAACTCGACCTCCCATTTATTTAGACACACATTCTCTAATTACGCCCTTTCACCCCCATTCCTCAAATTATTATAAGAGCGTGCCACTCGCCCCGTTCTAATCCATTTCATAGGGGTGACTAGCTAACATTCACACTGTTCCGTTTTCCGTAGGGTCCCAAAGTCACCTTCCGTGAGTCCCTAGAATCCTCCCATGGGTCTGATACAGTATGCTCTCTTATTCTTTATTTTGCATATGCTTTTATTCTTTTTCTTTCTATATTCGTATTACTTCTAGCACACCAGTCAAACTCAACTAACAGGAATCCCCCGATCTACTCACCGTGACTCCATCCACCTGCCTGGAAATGCCCGTCAAGTCGTGCCTCATATCGGCTAGGAGGAGGTCAGGGACTCCCCACGCAGGAAACGCCCAAGGCAGGCCAATCCTACATTTACCGAAGCTGGACCCGACCCGGCTGGAATCAGCTCCACCACGGTCCTCTGGACGATCCTGCACGAGGAGTCGTCTGCCGTCTCCTGCCCCACGTTGGGCGCCAAAACTGTGGACGAAAACTCAGACCAGACAGCAGGTGCGGTTATAAAGCAGCTTTATTTTCAGAGTCACAGTGAGAAGAGTTTCAGAAAAGCAGACAATCAAATATACATGACAGCGTCAGGGCTCTTCTGAACCCCGTCTGTTGGGTGGGGTCCCGTTTTATACCCCTAGAATGCGTGATTTAATATCATTATAAAATGCAACAGTCACCATATTTATTATACACAATCCTTGAACCCATTTAATGTCCCTTGTAAAACTTGATTTCTTGGCCCCTTTTGTTATGGCGTTCAGATGTAAGCTAAGGGAAAATGTGATAAGGCAGACTCATGTGTGGAATGCTCAGACCTTGAGTCCTTTGCACAAACATTTTTCTGTTTGCTAAAACAAAGCATGCTTTTGCATGGTTTAGTAAAGCTTACTTCTCAGATATGAATTCGTACAAGGGAACAAAGAGAACATTCGTCTTCCACAAGCACCCAACACTACTTTGATGTACTCGAGTGTCCTTCCAACCATCCACACACTGTTATCTTTCTTCACCTAAGATTCAAATCCTTTCACTGAACCAACCATTGATGGAGCCCCTTCTGTACGCACAAAAGGAGAGCCGTGTGACAGAACCGACACAAACAGAGGTGAGCAAGCAGCAGCAGTACTTCAGTCTCACTGATTGGTTAGTTGCAAGACAGACTTGTGGACAGGAACGATCCTTTATTCCAGAGTCAATAAAGAAAATTTTGCAGAATCTTTAATAATGGAAACTCTATGATTTCCAAAGTAAAACTGAAACTATCAACCTCCATCAAAATTATCCCACAACCTCCAGCCTCCAATGTGCTGTAATAACAGACATTTTATCTTTCTAATCTGACCTTAATTCAATTTATTTTCATGTTACCCTCTTGGGACATGTTGTCAGACACAGTTTTAGGTACCAGTAGCAATCATATAAAAAATGAAAGGAAACACCAACTTAATTCTTTACCAAGCGCTTCTCGATTGTTGTCGTGGCACCCCATGACACCCCACCACTACCTTAACCAATTTAACAAAGGTAATTATTTTATTAAGGGTGAATTCAGGTCAAGCCATTTTATTCAATTTTAGAAGGCAGCTTCAGGATCTTTACACAGATTTACAAATGCAACAGAAAAATACATTATAGGTGTGGGGAACCGCCCAGACACAGACAGGTAGACATTGTTTAAATGCACCACACATCTTTATTTACAATATTTACAGTTACGTGAAGCACACAACTCAGTGCCACAGCACCAATCACCCTCAAGTCCAGGCCCTACACAATGCCTCTCTTCTGGTCTACCTCCACTCCTCTCCTCTGAGCTCTGTCCTCTTCCACCCGAATCCAGCCATCGAATGGAGGGAGACGGCCCCTTTTATGCTCACCCGGACTAGCTCCAGGTGCCATCCGATAACCACCTGCCGGCCCTCCCAGGTGTGGCGGAAGTGCCGGCTGTGCACCCGGAAGCACTCCGGGTGTCCCTGGTTTTCTTGCCCCCAGCACTTCTGGGTGTGGCGGAAGTGCGGAAGGCAAGTGCTCCTCAGGCATCTGAGCGCCCCCGGTCCCCATAGCCACCAGGGCGGTCGCCCCCTCGTGATCTGGAGGAGGCGTAATCCCTCCTCCAGTCCTTCTGGGCGTCCCAGCTGGGTACCACCCACAGCCACTCGCCACATATGACATTCAGATATATATTTAAGTATTGTATAAAGTGCAGGTTAATGTATGAACTGTCAAAATGCAGTGAATAAAATATATAGATAAGAGAGGAGAGAGAAGGAGAGGAAAACAAATACTTGAAATAACAATAGTCCAAAGAGGTAATAAGTCATGAGAGTCCAAGTCAGCATCACACTGCACAAGTACCATTCAGAGGGGATGTCAAACTTGCTTTATTTAATTTTGTTGTGGTGAGTTGCACACAGTGGTATGGTGAGGTCTGTGGTGATTGTGACGTTTTAAATATATAAGTGTAAGTGGTGCAGCTGACTCGGGCATGTGAGTGTGCCACTCCACTCTGTGGTCTCAGGGAGTTCAGTGAGGGTCTGTGAGCTGATTGTCTTCTGCCCGCTCGTGCTGTCGGGTCAGCTGTTTCCCATTGACTCTCATCGTCTGTTTAAGTAGAAAAAGGAGACCAAGTAGAGGGCAGGACTGGAAGAAGAGCCGTAGAGAGAAGGAGTGGAGGAAGGTATGCGGCTAGGAAGAGAGTCTCAGTGGAGGAACATAAGGCTACCACACGAGAGGGAACAAGTGTGACCAACCACTCCAGGCGGGCCCATGTGTAAGGCTGAGGAGTGGCAGTGGGAGTTGGAGGATCGAAGCTTGGCACAGAGCAGGGTTTCCAAGCCCAGTTAAAGGATTGTTTGTGACTGTCGAAATGACACCTCCTTGGCCAGATAAGCAATGGAAATATTGGCTTTTAGAAAGCTGCACCGGGGCTCATGTTTGTTTTAAATGATTGGAAAGATTCCTGCTGTGATTTTAACTTCATTTTTATTGGATTTATTTATTTCACATTTTAACAATCTGGACCCACTGGACGCCGTAACAAAGAAGAGAATGAAAACAAAACTGAGTGCCATTATGAACAAAGCTGACATCCTCTCTCTGACACAACACTGAGGACTTTTAACCAGCGAATTGTACAGCAGCTGTGTGTCAAGAAATGTGACTGTATAGCGCCTCACTGTGACTGTGACAGCCAGTCAGACATTTTCTTTCTTTGTAATTTTCTTGCTTTATAGTCACTGTGGTGTGTGTTCAGACCAAAGTGTGTGTGTATATTTATTTATTTACTTACTTATGTATCTATCTTTTTATGTATTTATTTATTTAAAGAGCTTCTGTAAAGCTAAATTTCCCACACGGGACAAATAAAGTTCTATCTGTCTAGCTATCTATGTATCCTATACAATACTCTTCTTGTTGATCTATCTAAATTTCTAATCTTGCCTACCATTTATCTATCTATCTATCCTTCTTCTTGACTATATATGTCCTCATTTGCCCAGCTCATTCCCAGCCTATGACTATCGACGATTCCAGGTTCAAGCTGCCATGGACTGTGAAGCCAACCCTGACCGTCACACAGACCAGTTGTACTGAATCGCTGGGTATGTCAGACATCACAACCAGCTATCACAGGGCTGTGCCATAACGGTCTCTGGCTCACTAAGATTATGTTTTTTATTTCCATTTTTTTTAAATTTGCAGATGTGAGTATTTTTATAAAATCATAAATGTTATGTGAAAGTTGGTATCACCACAGAAGAGTTATTATACTCTATTCAGGACATCGTTCTTCATGTTCTTTACTAATTCAAATTACTTTCCGACCCTGTTTGTACTGAACACGCATATCCACTGGATCCGCCAGCTGGGAGCACCCTGTTCCAGAAACACTTGCTCATAATGATTGCCAGCACAATCAGCACCAGACCTGCTGCTCCAAGTCGAAGGTAATTCTGGGTTGAAAAATCTACAAAGATAAAAAAAGGGAAAAATCACCGTGATTTTCTTTGAGGGAAAAAAGAATTATTTCTACAGTGCACCAAACCAATTAAACACTTCACTCCCAGCAGGATCATTTAAAAGCTCTAGCACTGTGTTCGCATTTTTGTTGAGACTTGAGCAGCATTAAAATAATCAATCAAACATCAGCTTCAGTCACAAACAACAACTCATAAATGTATGGTGTGCAGTTTGCCTCAGTAGAAGTAAAGTCGCCGATCAGATCCCGCACCCTAAGTCCGACTTGGTAGACACACACGACTGACCTCCTTAAACGTCACTGCTAATCTGTGGAGTGCGACTCACTGGCAGTGATCACCTTCTACTAATAATTAAAAACTCACTTAAACAAAGGTGACAAGTTTAGTTTGGGTCTCTCACCTGACACACGTAACTGAACGGGGTCACTAAAATTCGTATAAAGCTCTTCTTTTGAAGCCCGACACTTGTACTCTCCACTATGTGAAAGACTCACAGGCTCGATGGTGAAGCTCTGCTCCCTTTGTGTTTTGTTAGAGTTTTCATCTCCGGTCTTCTGTAGCTCATATCTCCAGGCAAATAAATCACCAGGAAGAAGACAGAGCAGGTGGACTTCATCTCCTACATATATCCGTCCATCTGTACGCCCAGAAATCACCTTTAATGTGGCCGTCCTTTCTGAAAGTGAAAAGATGACAGGGTGAAAGCACAAGGGTCTCCTCCTCTTTCTCTTGTTATCATTGTTAAAGGCCATTATGACCACAATGACGTGTAACCAACCCTCTGCAAATTCTCTCATCCAAATGAATGACAGCAATCTGAACCAATGAAACCCTGGTCGGGATGCCAATCCAATCCTCCATGAGTGCCTTTTCTTTGGCTTAGTGAGTCCAATGAGCAGCAGGCTTTATAATATTATTCAATTAAATACAATCTGAGGTAGCTTTGTGTCCAGAGCAAGAAAACTTCATTTATTTACTCAACATCATAGACAAAATGAGAGAGATAATGGAAAATATTAAACTGAACAGCTTCTTCTCTTCATATAGGAGGACATTAGGAGATGCCCAACCTCACATTACAGTTTGTTCTAATTCCTACTGCAAGAAGCTCATAAATAGAGTGCAGGTCTCAAAATTAACAAAACTCAGATCTGACATTCATTCAACAAAGGTGTCAATTTTTATTTTGGTCTCTCACCTGACACATATAACTGAACAGGATCACTAAAACTCGAATAAAGTGCTCCTCTTGCTCCCCGACACTTGTACTCCCCATTATGTGAGAGGGTCACAGGGCCGATGGTGAAGTTCTTCTCCATTTGAGTTTTATGAGGGCTTTCATCTCCACTCTTGTACAGCTCATATGTCCAGTCAGCTGGATCTCCATCGACCAGACAGAGCAGGTTGACTTCATCTCCTACATATATCCGATCATCCGTATGTCCAGAGATCACCTTTAATGTGGCTGTCCTTTCTGAAAGTGAAAAGACGACAGGGTGAAAGCAGAAGGGTCTCCTCCTCTTTCTCTTCTTATCACTGTTAAATGTCATCATGACCACAATGGACTGTACCCGACTCTCTGCAAATTCTCTCATCCAAATAAGTCAAACCAGTCTTAACCAATGAAACGCTGGTCGGGAATGCCAATCCAAACCTTTCTGCTGCAGGGTGCCTTCTCTTTAGCTTAGTGAGGCAAATGAGCAGCAGGCTTCATAATATTATTCAGTTAATTACAATCTAAGAGACCTTTGGTGTCCAGAACAAGAAAACTTCATAAAATCATCAACACCACAGACAAGGTGAGGGAATAAAGGGTCAGAGTAAAAAAACATTAAAGTGAACAGTTTCTTCTTTTCGTTTTGGAGGATTTTGAGAGATGTCCAACCTCGCATTACAATTTCTCCTGATTCCTACAACCAGAGGCTCATAAATAGAGTGCAGGTCTCAAAATTAACAAAACTCAGACCTGACAGATTTACACGTACAGACTAATTGAACAGGCCTCACCCTAGGTAGCCTAGGCCCAAACTCAGAATGTAGGCTTCTAGCCTGCACAGGCCCAAAAACAGAACTGAGGCTTTTTAAAATTCGACATTTCAAAATATGTCATGTAGAGGAGAAGGAAATTCTAAACCTTACTTTTGAATGACAACAAAAACAGACCACTAATTCAAAAAGAGAAGCACAAAAGAGAGCAGGGAGAATAACAAAACAACAAAAAAACAATTTTGTGAAAAAAGCAAAATCAAAAATTGAACAAACCCAAAAATTTTACAAAACCAAAGAACAGTATCTTATGCAAATGTAGAGGTCAAAAAATGTTTTATAGTACATGTTACTTAGGCTTTCATTTTATTTCTGTTCTATTATTTATATGACACTGGAGACTGGTCATGGCCTACATTATCACTCAGTTACATAATGAACAGGTCAGGTCAGGTTAGGGAGCATGCACTGGTACACTGTGTTGCCACACCCACCACACAATGAAATAGCTCAGGATCCTGATTGGCAAACCCCCATGCAGACATGCAGTCTAGTCCCACCCCCTCAGGAAATGACCATCTATGTACTGCAGCCAGTTGTTATGTGGGCATCTGCTTGGCCTAATCCAGCCACTCGGGTCCTAAACAATTAGGATCCTCTAAGCTGGAACAATAATCAACAAATAAACAAAAATGAATTGTCTGGTAGCTTTCTTACAAGAAGACCTAGTGCCATGTCCTGTTTCAGATCTGCACTATTTTTGACCTTTGGCTGATTTTTGCCTTGCCCCTATGCTTTGTTTGCTCAGTTAAGTTTGTGATCTTCTACATTTTGACCTTGCCTGTTCTCAACAACAATTTTATCTTACATGTCTTATCTCGTGGCCTTTTGTTTCTCCCACAATAATTCTGGAAGACCTGTATCATAACACCAGGAGATAACGTTATCAAAAACAAGAAAACAGTAATGAAGAACTACAAAACAATGCCATCCCCAGCTGCTGTTTAGATTGACGTTTCTGCTTTTGTGTAGCTGGGGTAAGTTCCCAGGTTCATCATTAGGTGGCCCCACCCTTTATAATAAGGACAGACAGAGGACAAATTAAATGAATGCATACATTCTTAATAAAATTAAAATGTAAACATAAATAACACACTAAAGTAATAAAATACAGAATGAATAATAAAATAATATTTTAAAATCAACCCAAAAATGAAATAAATAAGGAACATACTTGAGCCCGGGATGAGACCCTAGCTGAACCAATTACAGTGTCATAATTAATGTCAACTAAAGCTGACAGGCCTCCAGAGAGCAAAAACTTTTGAGATGAAAACCTCGTTGAGAAAAAAATAAAATAAAAAATCAAATGATGCTTCTCATCTCCAACATATTTGAGATTCTTCAGTTCTGCTAGTCATTTTTCTCCCTCAAACAAGGATTTGCGTTACTTCACATTCATGTTTGGGACAAAAATTCAGAATATTCAGTAAAGGAACGCCATTAAACTTTCTTTAAGTTAAACTTCCAATAAACTAAAGTCACAGAACAGGCAGCCATGAAAAGGATCTATATAAATAAAACACATTATTATTATTATGTGGAAACAGAGCCTATGTGTCCTGTCTTTGTAGATTTAAGAGTGACAGCTGCTCAATGCTGACCATTCTGTAGTTCTACGCTTACCTTGAACATTCAGTATGACAGCATTGCTGAGAAGTGACCTCTGGCGAGTATCATATCTGTAGCCATCACACTGGTACTCTCCACTGTTAGACTGAGTCACAGACTGAAATATGTGAGTGTTTTCTCTACTTTCCCTCCAGATTGGCAGACTATTTTTGAACCATCGATGTATACAAATATCAATGAGCCCCTCAACAATGCACTTCAGAGTCACAGTGTCTCCAGTGTACACGGGTTCCCTCTGTGTCTGCAGTATCAGAGTCACCTTTGGAGGATCTGTGGGGTAGAAGAGACGAGACCTGCTTTTGATCATGAAGCTACCAAAATCAAACACAACTGCTGAACAAACACTGACAGATTTATGAGTTTATGAGTCCAGGAGATTGTGGGGGCATCAAGAAGCAAAACCTTCAGCTTTCAACCAGTTGATTAGGCAGAATAATGTTAAATACACTGAAAAAATCAAACCACATGATCCTGACTGTGGTGCCGATATTGTCCAAGTGGGAGCCATCTCTGTGGAGCAATGCTTTGCATTTTCAATTCCAACAAATGGTGCATCTGTTTATTGCCTCTTGGTATGGGATTCATAAAAGCAGTATTAATAATTGTGATGTACCAACTGTTGGTTAACAGAGGTGCAACAACAGAACAGACACATGGATACAGACTCTTGTCCTTTTATTAAGGTGGACTAGCTATGCTACCTTGTCTAAGATGAGTTGAAATTTAACTAATCTATGTAGACCTCAGTGTTAACATTTGTTGTGCACCTAGAGAAATTGGAAAGCATTTAATAATGCATATATAAATAAAATGCATTACTACAAATATTCTGTGATGAACCATCTGTTGGAATGACAAACACAATGCATTCCATTACTAAAAAATGTTTTGGAGTGACGGAGACATAGCAACAGGATGGACACACAGATACTTATCCTTTCATTAATGAGCAGAAAAGAAATGTTTTCTGCTTCTTTTAACATAAAACTTCCTTTTTTATACTTTACAAATCTTGTCTTTTCCAAATAAAAAAATTACAATTATATGATATTTAAAAAAAAGATTTTTCAACATTGCTATATCCATTGGAAGCAGCTAAGGGGCTTTGGTGACAGTAATTTTCCTCTGAAACAGGGGAGGGCGCTGTGTTCTAATGCCTTGTCTTCTCCTCCCTCAGCAGAATGGAAGACTGACAGCCACTCCACTGCTGAAGTCATGTCCCTGGACCCGCCCCTTCCTCCCACATTACCATATAGGCCAGATACTCTCCATCTTGTTTTCAATTCTGTCTGGAACTTGCATCTGAAACGATGTCTTCACAATTATTGGTTCTTTTTTGTTTTTCTAAACCTTCAAGATGGTGCCTCAACACTTTATCTTTGTCTCCTTTTTACAACATATATAATCTAAAAAGATTTGCACCATGTTAAGTCTTCAAAATGAGGCAGACAGCACTTTACACATCTGCCATTTTAAGTGTTCATCAGGACTTCAGAGCAACCTCAATAGAAAATGTGAGCAGAAAACTCAAAGTCAGCTCCAGCTTCAAAGGAAACACCAAGAAATACTCAAAAGAAGACGACATGGGAACTTTGTGCCTTTACACTTATAATTTTTAACTTTTTACACAGCGACAAGGCTTGTAAAAGACACTGCAAGTCAAAGGCAGCTCTCGGATGTTAATCATTTAGGAGGGAGAAGGCGATAAAAGGGTTAGAAGTCAAAGATACACCAGGAGTGGTGGTTTAAAACAAGTGAACACCTGCCATGGTCAGGAATATAATACAACAGGAGTGTCAACATAATGGAGTTTGGAGTCCGTCAGCATCTTAAAAATCAAACTGTAAGAAGCAGAAAAGCTAAAGGATAATCAAAAAGACACAGTGAAGTTTTACATGGGAGTCAGATTTTGTTTTACAGTTTTTCTCAATGGATTTGACACGTTTCTCACTCCACAAATGCCATTCTCACAACTGTGCAAGCGTTTCCCAAAACAGTTCATGCATTTCTCAAAGCAGCACCCTAGTTGTGCAGAAGGTACTGAAACACTGCAAAACATTCATCAAAATGCACAAAGGCGAATAGTCGTTACACCATGTTTGTCATTTACAGAAGCTTACACCACAATATTCTTTTATTCATCAAAGCTTGCCATTTCGGAATACTGCTGTCACGACAAAGGTGAAAAATAATGACACATATTTATAGTATATACACATACATCTATCCATCAAGTAAAAACAATTGTAATAAACCTATATAGGAAATGGAAACCTTCTGTAACAAAAATATTCTTTGAACTGAGGAAAATCCTCCATTCAAAAGTATCCTGCAAATGAAACAATGTCAACAGACGTCTTCATGGGCCATCCATTTTTTCTTCAGCTTCAGGCCACAGAACTGGATCCATGTCATGCCTTATAGTTTATCTTTCAAAGGCAGAGGGTGGGAAGAGCTTTCAGCATCTCACACCCACCCACAACATGCTTCAGCTATCAGGTCTTCATACCAAGCCTTCATTGCCTCTAGCAAATGACATCTTGATATGGGGATGGTGCTCCTACACCGTCCACCTCCATGTGGAAGAATACTCCTCAGCTGGGTTAAGGAAGGGTGAACATGATGGCATAAACAAGCTGAACATCCTTGGACAGGCATCAAACTAAGCTTTTATTTGAGTAAAGTTTTGAAATCTTTCATTGTCCCAGACCACCACAACATTTGGCAGGCCTGGTGCAACCACTCGTCTCTCAATTTCAAGAATGAGAACATTGAATAACCCATCTAAAAACTGTCAAATTATTGAAGGACCCAATAGTTAGTGGCCCTGTGCCCCATGAGATTTCTTTCACATCATTGAATCTTGTTGAGGTATAAACCTGCCTCATCAACATCACAGCTGATCAGTTTACTTCAAGTTGCACCCGTCTCCCTGCCTCAGACCGTGGTGTTTAGGTAATGAACAATTGCGGCTCTTATTTTTGGAGCTACTCTGGGGTTGCTCCAACTATTCTTCCCTCTGTCTCTTCCCTGTCCCCCACATCCTCCACTTGTTCTTGGACCCCTTCCACTCAGTATGCCTTGTCCCTGTGTGACAGCTTGCTGATCCATGTAGCACCACACACTTCAGTAACTCACATGGATATACAACTGTGTGAGAGGCTAATAGCATGTGCTTTCATGGAGGAAACACCACTAGAAACATCTGCTCTGGGCTTCTCCTCACCAGCTTTGTCCTGAACAGATTATGCAAAAGCTAAAAGAATGAATTGTCTTACATGCTGTCATTTACAGCAATGAGCTGCTAATTCAGTGTGACAAACTGATGAATGTTCTAACTGTTATGATGTGTTTCTCAGAGTCAAATGAGAAATGCACCACACAATGAAGAACGTGTTTAGAGTTGGCCAATATGCGCCTCAGCATTTGCAGTTTGTAAAGGAAATACAAAGAGAAATATGAGTGACCACATGCATTGTTACTGTGAGGATTTGGTGAAAAGTTGTGAGAAAAGTGTTTTTGGGATGACAAACGTGTCAAATCAATTGAAAAAAACAGTAATAGTAAAAATTAAATGACCACAAGACCTATGAAGAAAAACAAAGTCTATGACCTGACACCAAACAGCATTTGTAGCAATGCAAAGCTGAAGCCTTGTGGACTTACCTCCATTCTGTGTGGAAGCTGTCACTGCAATCACAGCTGAAACAAAGGAATACAGAATCTATTAAAAATTTCAGTTTTCATACCTGGCAGATTTCTAAATTGTATGAGATAAATTAGAGCTTGGTGTCCGAGTAATTAGCAGTACTAAGAATCTAACAATGCATAAGGCGTACGGTTTTATGCCAGTCACAAACACTCAAAGTGGCTCGGCACGGCATGCTAGCTCCACTGCTCTTTTTAATTCTGGCCCTCCTCTTCATATTGTCTTCTGGCACAGTGGATTATGGGAATCTTAAAAGTTATTTTTAAAAACTGAAAGGAAAATTGTTTCTGAGAAACTGGAATGAATTCTTCAGTATTCTTATTATAAAAAAAAATCGATAGATACTTTAATTACTTAATTGATTTATCAACACCTCAGTAGTTCGAATGGAGTGGGACAGTGTGAGGTTTTTTTTTCCAGTGGCTGGGGTGCCAATCCTGCCACCAACTCCTGAGTTCTCCCTGCATGTTGGAGGACCTGATTGCAGGACTGGATTCAGGTTAACATCATACCCAGGATGGAGCAATTGCAGTTTAAAGGCTTTGCTCAAGGGTCCAACGGAGTGGAGTTACTTCTGCCATGTATGGGATTTGAACTGGCAACCTTCTGATTGCTGGCAGAGATCCCTAGCCTTAGAGTCACCACTCTTTCTTAGCACTCAAACAATTATGAGATATAAAATGAGTCAACACATAACAAGCTAACCCATGTCCATCATTCTCTAGCCATCCGGCACACTTTAAAAGACCACCAAACCATCATAATCCACTCAAAAGTAGCCCAATACAATATCTGAAAATAAAAAAAAGTGAAGGTCCCCATAATGGTGATCTTCTCAGGTCCACAAAACATTTTGACGAAACTCAAAGAAAAAAGAAAATCAACAGTTTTGGAAAAGTCTGCTGTGGCAGAATGAGAGCAGCAACAAGCCATGGAATTGAATAATGAGTTTAGTTCACAACAAGAATCAGCTTCAAATTAAGAAAGTGATTGAAGTTTGAGGTCCTGACTTAGCTGGTTTGCTGTCGACTCACTTCACGTCTCGTTTCTGTTTAGTTGCCATTTAATGAAAAAATTGAACCAATTCAGATGACTTAATCTTAAAAAACAATTCAGTTAAAATGAAGGGAAAAGAAGTTAATTAGCAGCAAAAACTAATCACTAATCTCAGGAGACCCCTGGTTTAGAGTGTATATGAGTGTGTGTGTAATGTGTATAAAAAATTCAACACTACAATTTTCTTATTGTTTGTATGTAATCTTTTATTACTTAAAGGTCAGCTCCTAGAATGTAAAAATGTTTTAAATGTTTTTTTAAGAGTTAGAATAAAAACCCACAGCCACAGACTCCAGTTTATAGTCTGTGTGTATATAATATATATAAAAAAATTAAAAACTAACATTTTCTTTTTGTATGATTTTTTTGTTCTCTTATAGATCAGCTCCTGGAAAGTAAAAAAGATTTTATTATTGTAAAATGAAAAATTAAAAGTAAGTAAAATACTTACAAATGATCAGATAAAGCTCCCAGGCTTGCATTTCCTACTTGAGTTAATGGAAAACTGAACACTATATTATTATATAATAGATAGATTGAGCAATTCTTTTGCAATTTTGCATTTCCAGGAAATGACAATCAGTTACGCTGTTCTAACCAGGAAAACCACAGTGAATGTTTTAATAGTTTGATCATTCACGTGTGTTATTTATATACAGGATTCTGTGCACTTTCTGCTTGCAAAATGACATTTTCAGCTGTTCCATGATGTTTGATAAGCTCAGAGTGCTACACAAATGATTAAAAACAACATACAACACACAACACCAGGACAAAACAGTAAACATGAAATTTAAAAAGACCTGCTCCACACATAGATATATCTACGGTGTCCTCCAAAATGTTTGGGACAAAGACACATTGTTCCTTTATTTATCCCTCTGCTCCACATATTAAAATTACAAATCAAATAAGTCAGACAAGATTAAAGTGCACTTTGCAGACTTTCACTTAAGTGGATTTGCATACATTGGAGTCACACTATGTAGAAATGGCCACACTTAAAGTGAAAAGGCTCCACTCTTTTAATCTTTCCTCATAACTGATGCCCTGGAATCAGCCTGTTTGTTCTTCAATGGACTTTTCCTAGCGCTGCTATAATAATAATAGCCTGACGTTCTGTTAGCCTTCTTAATGGCTTCTGAACTGTGTCTGGCAGTTGATAGTGACGAGTCCATTACAACTTCTACATCCTTCTTATAAGGTGTACTCTCTATTTTCAGACCTCCTATTGTGTATTCAAACCTCTCATTTTTATTTTTGCCATGTAATAATTTAAATTTACTGACATTAAATTTCATCATTCACAAATCTGACCAAGCCTGTCTGCTATCCAAGTCCCTGTGTGATGATTCAATGGACTGCAGATTATCTGCCAATCCACCTTTCTTGGTATCATCTGCAAATTTATCCAGCTTGTTATTTATATTCCTATCCAAATTATTTATATTTATATTAAAAATAGCAGCTATCCCAACACTGACCCCTGTTGGACACCACTCTTAATTCCACCCAGTTCTGATAAGATTCCTCGCATCATCACCCTCTGCTTCCTGTGTCTGAGCCAATTCTGCACCCATCTAAACAACATCTTTCTGACCTCCCGCTTCTTTTAGTTTGATGCCAAACCTCCTCAAGTGGTATCTTGTCAAAACCTTTCTGAAATTCAAGATAAATTTACACAAGGTGAAACTCACTCTTCTTACTCCTTCCTTTGCTTCCAAAATATCCCTTAATCTAACCTTTCCTACTCCACCCATTTTTTGTCAAACCTTTCTTCCTTATTCTGCCAAATGTTTACCACATTCCATGCTGAGTGATTTCTAAAGTTGAATTTAGCTCACTGAGTCCAAACTGAGGTCATGACAGTCATGTCTTTCTACTTATCAGGGAAAAGTACTTTATTTTTATAGACTTACTAGGGGGTTCGCCCCCTGCTTGCTTCGCTCACCAATCCCCACAGCCTGCGCTATGTGCCTGCCATTTCGCGTCTCTGCCGCTCGCATCCTCTGAAACCCCCTTTTAAACGTTGATACAATGAGAACCACATATTATTTTTTACCTCCTCTTTGCTCGATCAGCTGCTGCTGTCCTTCGAACATTTCAAAGCCTGCACAGCAGCTGTCCTACTCTTTGTCTTTTATTTCCAGCCCCGGGTATGGTTAAATGTCTGGGCACAAAGTCTTGTCTCGCGGGATGTGAATTCTTGATATTTTTTAGTTTACAATTTAAAAATGGAAAAAGAGTCTGATAATCTAACAACATCACATTAAAGTTCAATAAATTCTGAAAAGAATGATATCAAACATATATATGTAGGTTTTAAAATAAGATTTAAAGTGTGACAAAAAACTTGACACAAAACGTCACATAAAATCGTTGCACAAAATCATTGCACTTTTAGGCTTACGATTTTATATATAGAGAGTAGACATAAATTGTAACACCAGCTACCATATCAACAACCCTAATGATTAATTGTAATTCTTTTATCTCAAAGTGACTGCGGTAATCTCCCCTGAAGGTATTGATTTTTTGATTAAGAATTTTGTTTTGTCCCGTTTTTAGGATTTTGGGCTCACCTCCCTGTAATGGTCCACGTTGGCTCCACACTGCCAGGTTGTTTCCGGGAGCCTCTTGAGCCTGGAACCATCTACAGTCGTGAATCGAGATGAGCCAGGCAAATGAGAACACACAGACTCAGGAAATAGCAGGTGAACAGTGTTCAGTACTTTTATTTAAAACCAAGCAAAGTTAACAATACAGAGCATAAACATCTTCAGTAAATAATTCATAAAAGTGAAGTGAAACATGGAGGTTAAAATTCCACACATAGGCCAATAAAAACAAGGTTAAAATCCCAGGAAGGTGTCTCTATTAAAACAGTCACGAGCCTCAATGCCCCTCTCTAAAACCCAAACCCGGGATTTACTGGAAGAATGCAAGTTCCTGTTGAGGTAAGATGAGGAGACCCCCGCCAACAGGTGTAGTCCTCCACTAAATTCCAGTTTTGGGTTCGCACTACCTGTGCGTCTGTGTCTGTAGGACACCCCTCTGAACCCAACACACATCTCCCTCAGCCAGTCCATCGGCGTGAGAAGGAAGACACTGACACTACAGGGCTGTTCCTCTATGTTGTTTTAAGACGCTCTTCTTCTCCAGCCCCACTCTTGAGTGCAGGCCTGCCACTCGCTTCATTAGGGGCATACTCTTGACCACCTGCCTCCACTCACTGCCACACAGGCTCCTCACCAGTCCTGTCTCTTTCTCCTCCTGTAACCTCCACTTTCTCTTTGTCATAATTCTGATCTGATCCTCTTTGTTCATCTTGTTTCTATCATTCAGGCTCCTTTTACATTTGCCAGTTGGGTGCAGGTGCTGTCATCCTTCTGCTCTGAGGTTGAATGAGGCACCTGACTGACCCACTCACATTCACACATGAATATGCATTCAGCCGGGCACCCTAATCAACTTCAGAGTGGCACTGGCATGCACACAACTGCACCTGTTCATAGCCTGCATGCTCCAGGACTCGATTATTTATTTAAAAATCGCACTTCGTCACGGACCTCTTACCACACTTCCTTTATGACCTTTTGCCATATCTGTTTTTGACTCTTTCATCTTTGCGCCAATCTGTCTTTGTCCTTTTCAGGGCAAGCCTTTTTTGTTTAAGACACAATAGAAGGAAAATTAAACAGACTTCTCAGGTAACTGCAGTCATAATGACTACAGCACCTGAGAGTCTTGAATCATAGCAGGGCTCATTCTCTCCAAACACAGAATGCCATTAAGAGTAACAGACCAGAGGAAAATGGAAAAAAAAAACAATAAACAAAACATAAACAAGATAAGGGTAAACATTCAAGTGGAAACAAAAAATATGAAGAAAAATGCAATCGTGGTTGAGGCACTGCAGTAATCCTATCACTTTCCCACCAAACCCTTCCATCTCACCTCTGCTGCCTCTCTCATTGTCAATGGCCTTCCCACCCATCAATTTCTAAGCATTTGTCCCAGTGCACCTTGTGACTTCACACTCTGTGCTTTCTAGCACTTAAATCCCAATTGATACTTACTGTACTTCCAGGACATGTAAATCCCAAAATGTTGTAAAAGAACTTCTAATAATGACTATTACACAGTGATTTACCTACAAACGGCAGCTAGATAAACGGGCAAAAACAAATCTTTCATTTTTCACAAGAATGCTCTGTCACATTGAGAAGCTCCGTAGAGCACAAAAGCAAAATGGAGTTTCCTGAGACACGAGGCAATCCAAGGAATCGTTAAAGAGAGAGAGAGCAAAATATCAATAATCCAATAATTCACAAAACGTACAAAGCCTAGTAAAAACACAGAAACTCACCCAAATTAACATCTCTAGTGCTTTCAAAATGAACCACCAGGAACTGTGGGAGACCCTCTGAATTTATAGGGCAGAGGGTAGTGACTGGCAGGTGGCCCCACCTCTTGAGGGAACCAACCACAAAACACATGGGACATAACCCAGAAGAAGAAGAAAGAAGAATACAAATAATCAACCAAAGTAATATTAGTATAAATGAAAGAATCAAAAAAAGACCTAAAACATGAATTTGAACTCCAGCCAGATGTGGAACCCCTGGCTAAAATATACCAACTATAAGGACTGAGGCAGATCTATGGTCCGACAAGCAAGAGTGAGCTCTCGTGACCAAAGACGATTGAAACCCTGAGTCCTGCTGTGCCTTATAAGATACACTTTTCTGAGTCAAAACAGTAAAATGGTGCGTACTGGCTCAAAAAGCCTGAATGTGCTCCATTTGCCCCCTGGAGGTCCCCATGACCTTTTTTCTTATGAATGCACCACTTTAAGTATAACTGTTCGGGAAGCCACGTCATCAACACCTTGAAATTCCCCTGCTGTGACTCTTTTTTTTTTTACCTCTCTGGCATACAGAGACGAATTCTCGATCCCCTTTCACTTCACTCTTCCCCCTGTGCCATTGATGGAATTGTTTCATAGTATGCTGATCATGTTAAAGGTCAACAAATAAAACATGGAGACGTTGAAATATAAGGATTAGATGAAGTAGAATTGCCTTGTCTGAGACTATTACTAACATGTCGTGCATCTGTTCTCTGTTCTGCAAAAGATCAACTTCCTCTTTGTCACAGCATGACACGCACCTTATTTTGTTTAAACCTTTGATGAAAAAAAAATCTGTCTTTTGAAAATGTCATTTATTTTTACCTCTGTAACTTTTATTTGACATGATTCACAAAATCCACTGCACTCTGTCCATCTCCATAATGGACATTACAAATTTGACAAATGTTGACCATTAAAACCACCTGCAGTGCCTAAACTTCTGCTTTTGTGCTTTTCTGAAATACTCTACAGTGCTCGTCTGATCTCATACCAAACTCTGTGCTGTCCTTTTATAAAGAAAAAATAAAGCCTATAATAATATTTAGTTTCTATGGCATCATGTTTTGAGTCCAGTTATTTCAAGAATGAAGTCTTCCTCAGGAATCCTGAAACATGTCCATATAAAGAGGACAAACCACAACGCTAGCAGCGTACAAGAAAAGCAAAGTCACAAGTCACTTACTTCACATGTTCAATGGCTCTGTGTGCATCTGTGCATGAGTACGCCCCAAAATGGCGGGATGTGACATTCAGGACGGCTTGTTTCTAGCACCCGACACTTCTTTGATGTACTCGAGTGTCCTTCCACCCATCCACACACTGTTATCTTTCTTCACCTAAGATTCAAATCCTTTCACTGAACCAACCATTGATGGAGCCCCTTCTGTACGCACAAAAGGAGAGCCGTGTGACAGAACCGACACAAACGGAGGTGAGCAAGCAGCAGCAGTACTTCAGTCTCACTGATTGGTTAGTTGCAAGACAGACTTGTGGACAGGAACGCTCCTTTATTCCAGAGTCAATAAAGAAAATTTTGCAGAATCTTTAAAAATTGAAAATCTATGATTTCCAAAGTAAAACTGAAACTATCAACCTGCAGCAAAATTATCCCACAACCTCCAGCCTCCAATGTGCTGTAATAACAGACATTTTATCTTTCTAATCTTACATTAATTCAATTTATTTTCATTTTGGGACATGTTGTCAGACACAGTTTTAGGTACCAGTAGCAATCATATAAAAAATGAAAGGAAACACCAACTTAATTCTTTAACAAGCGCTTCTCGGGCACTACTCGATTGTTATCTTGGCACCCCATGACACCCCACCACTACCTTAACCAATATAACAAAGGTAATTATTTTATTCAGCTGAATTCAGGTCAAGCCATTTTATTCAATTTTAGAAGGCAGCTTCAGGATCTTTACACATGCAACAGAAAAATACATTATAGGTGTGGGGAACAGCCCAGACACAGGCAGGTAGACATTGTTTAAATGCACCACACATCTTTATTTACAATATTTACAGTTACGTGAAGCACACAACCCAGTGCCACAGCACCAATCACCCTCAAGTCCAGGCCCTACACAATGCCTCTCTTCTGGTCTGCCTCCACTCCTCTCCTCTGAGCTCTGTCCTCTTCCACCCGAATCCAGCCATCGAATGGAGGGAGACGGCCCCTTTTATGCTCACCCGGACTAGCTCCAGGTGCCTCCTGATAACCACCTGCCGGCCCTCCCAGGTGTGGCGGAAGTGCCGGCTGTGCACCCGGAAGCACTCCGGGTGTCCCTGGTTTTCTTGCCCCCAGCACTTCTGGGTGTGGCGGAAGTGCGGAAGGCAAGTGCTCCTCAGGCATCTGAGCGCCCCCGGTCCCCATAGCCACCAGGGCGGTCGCCCCCTCGTGATCTGGAGGAGGCGTAATCCCTCCTCCAGTCCTTCTGGGCGTCCCAGCTGGGTACCACCCACAGCCACTCGCCACATATGACATTCAGATATATATTTAAGTATTGTATAAAGTGCAGGTTAATGTATGAACTGTCAAAATGCAGTGAATAAAATTTATAGATAAGAGAGGAGAGAGAAGGAGAGGAAAACAAATACTTGAAATAACAATAGTCCAAAGAGGTAATAACCCCTGAGGTGGGGTTCATTGAAGCAAGAAAAGTTGCGAGAGTCCAAGTCAGCATCACACTGCACAAGTACCATTCAGAGGGGATGTCAAACTTGCTTTATTTAATTTTGTTGTGGTGAGTTGCACACAGTGGTATGGTGAGGTCTGTGGTGATTGTGACGTTTTAAATATATAAGTGTAAGTGGTGCAGCTGACTCGGGCATGTGAGTGTGCCACTCCACTCTGTGGTCTCAGGGAGTTCAGTGAGGGTCTGTGAGCTGATTGTCTTCTGCCCGCTCGTGCTGTCGGTTCAGCTGTTTCCCATTGACTCTCATCGCCTGTTTAAGTAGAAAAAGGAGACCAAGTAGAGGGCCAGGAGAGGAAGAAAAAGAAAGCAAGGAAAGCCAGAGATGAAAGGGATGTTAGATAGAGGGCAGGACTGGAAGAAGAGCCGGAGAGAAGGAGTGGAGGAAGGTATGCGGCCAGGAAGAGAGTCTCAGTGGAGGAACATAAGGCTACCACACGAGAGGGAACAAGTGTGACCAACCACTCCAGGCGGGCCCACGTGTAAGGCTGAGGAGTGGCAGTGGGAGTTGGAGGATCGAAGCTTGGCACAGAGCAGGGTTTCCAAACCCAGTTAAAGGATTGTTTGTGACTGTCGAAATGACACCTCCTTGGCCAGATAAGCAATGGAAATATTGGCTTTTAGAAAGCTGCACCGGGGCTCATGTTTGTTTTAAATGATTGGAAAGATTCCTGCTGTGATTTTAACTTCATTTTTATTGGATTTATTTATTTCACATTTTAACAATCTGGACCCACTGGACGCCGTAACAAAGAAGAGAATGAAAACAAAACTGAGTGCCATTATGAACAAAGCTGACATCCTCTCTCTGACACAACACTGAGGACTTTTAACCAGCGAATTGTATAGCAGATGTGTGTCAAGAAATGCGACTGTATAGCACCTCACTGTGACTGTGACAGCCAGTCAGACATTTTCTTTCTTTGTAATTTTCTTGCTTTATAGTCACTGTGGTGTGTGTTCAGACCAAAGTGTGTGTGTATATTTATTTATTTACTTACTTATGTATCTATCTTTTTATGTATTTATTTATTTAAAGAGCTTCTGTAAAGCCAAATTTCCCACACGAGACAAATAAAGTTCTGTCTATCTATCTATGTATCCTATACAATGCTCTTCTTGTTGATCTATCTAAATTTCTAATCTTGCCTATCATCTGTCTATCTATCTATCCTTCTTCTTGACTATATATGTCCTCATTTGCCCAGCTCATTCCCAGCCTATGACTATCGACAATTCCAGGTTTAAGCTGCCATGGACTGTGAAGCCAACCCTGACCGTCACACAGACCAGTTGTACTGAATCGCTGGGTATGTCAGACATCACAACCAGCTATCACAGGGCTGTGCCATAACGGTCTCTGGCTCACTAAGATTATGGTTTTTATTTCTATTTTTTTTAAATTTGCAGATGTGAGTATTTTTATAAAATCATAAATGTTATGTGAAAGTTGGTATCACCACAGAAGAGTTATTATACTCTATTCAGGACATCGTTCTTCATGTTCTTTACTAATTCAAATTACTTTCCGACCCTGTTTATAGTGAAGTATATGCATATCCACTGGATCCACCAGCTGGGAGCACCCTGTTCCAGAAACACTTGCTCATAATGATTGCCAGCACAATCAGCACCAGACCTGCTGCTCCAAGTCGAAGGTAATTCTGGGTTGAAAAATCTACAAAGATAAAAAAAGGGAAAAATCACTGTGATTTTCTTTGGGGGAAAAAGAATTATTTCTACAGTGCACCAAACCAATTAAACACTTCATTCCCAGCAGGATATTTAAAATCTCTAGCACTGTCTTCGCATTTTTGTTCAGGCTTTATTAGCATTAAAATAATCAAGCAAACAGCAGCATCAGTCATAAACAACAACTCATAAAGGTATGCTGTGCAGTTTGCCTCAGCAGAAGTAAAGTCGCCGATCAGATCCCGCACCCTAAGTCCGACTTGGTAGACACACACGACTGACCTCCTTAAACGTCACTGCTAATCTGTGGAATGCGACTCACTGGCAGTGCTCACCTTCTACTAATACTTAAAACTCACTTAAACAAAGGTGATAAGTTTAGTTTGGGTCTCTCACCTGACACACGTAACTGAATGGGGTCACTAAAATTCGTATAAAGCTCTTCTTTTGAAGCCCGACACTTGTACTCTCCACTATGTGAAAGACTCACAGGCTCGATGATGAAGCTCTGCTCCCTTTGTGTTTTGTTAGAGTTTTCATCTCCGGTCTTCTGTAGCTCATATCTCCAGGCAAATAAATCGCCAGGAAGAAGACAGAGCAGGTGGACTTCATCTCCTACATATATCCGTCCATCTGTACGCCCAGAAACCACCTTTAATGTGGCCGTCCTTTCTGAAAGTGAAAAGATGACAGGGTGAAAGCACAAGGGTCTCCTCCTCTTTCTCTTGTTATCATTGTTAAAGG
This sequence comes from Polypterus senegalus, assembly GCF_016835505.1. Classification (NCBI taxonomy): domain Eukaryota; kingdom Metazoa; phylum Chordata; class Cladistia; order Polypteriformes; family Polypteridae; genus Polypterus; species Polypterus senegalus. The sequence goes on from NC_053171.1 coordinate 1,943,274, forward strand.
CCATTATGACCACAATGACGTGTAACCGACCCTCTGCAAATTCTCTCATCCAAATGAATGACAGCAATCTGAACCAATGAAACCCTGGTCGGGATGCCAATCCAATCCTCCATGAGTGCCTTTTCTTTGGCTTAGTGAGTCCAATGAGCAGCAGACTTTATAATATTATTCAATTAATTACAATCTGAGGCAGCTTTGTGTCCAGAGCAAGAAAACTTCATACATTTATTCAACATCATAGACAAAATGAGAGAGATAATGGAAAATATTAAACTGAACAGCTTCTTCTCTTCATATAGGAGGAAGCTCATAAATAGAGTGCAGGTCTCAAAATTAACAAAACTCAGATCTGACATTCATTCAACAAAGGTGTCAATTTTTATTTTGGTCTCTCACCTGACACATATAACTGAACAGGATCACTAAAACTCGAATAAAGTGCTCCTCTTGCTCCCCGACACTTGTACTCCCCATTATGTGAGAGGGTCACAGGGCTGATGGTGAAGTTCTTCTCCATTTCAGTTTTATGAGGGCTTTCATCTCCACTCTTGTACAGCTCATATGTCCAGTCAGCTGGATCTCCATCGACCAGACAGAGCAGGTGGACTTCATCTCCTACATATATCCGATCATCCGTATGTCCAGAGATCACCTTTAATGTGGCTGTCCTTTCTGAAAGTGAAAAGACGACAGGGTGAAAGCAGAAGGGTCTCCTCCTCTTTCTCTTCTTATCACTGTTAAATGTCATCATGACCACAATGGACGGTACCTGACTCTCTGCAAATTCTCTCATCCAAATAAGTCAAACCAGTCTTAACCAATGAAACCCTGGTTAGGAATGCCAATCCAAACCTTTCTGCTGCAGGGTGCCTACTCTTTAGCTTAGTGAGGCAAATGAGCAGCAGGCTTCATAATATTATTCAGTTAATTACAATCTAAGATACCTTTGGTGTCCAGAAAAAGAAAACTTCATAAAATCATCAACACCATAGACAAGGTGAGGGAATAAAGAGTCAGAGTGAAAGAACATTAAAGTGAACAGTTTCTTCTTCTCATTTTGGAGGATTTTGAGAGATGTCCAACCTTGCATTACAATTTCTCCTGATTCCTACCACCAGAGGCTCATAAATAGAGTGCAGGTCTCAAAATTAACAAAACTCAGACCTGACAGATTTACACGTACAGACTCATTGAACAGGCCTCACCCTAGGTAGCCTAGGCCCAAACTCAGAATGTAGGCTTCTAGCCTGCACAGGCCCAAAAACAGAACTGAGGCTTTTTAAAATTCGACATTTTAAAATATATCATATAGAGAAGAAGGAAACCTTAAGCCTTACTTTTGAATGACAACAAAAACAGACCACTAACTGAAAAAGAGAAGCACAAAAGAGAGCAGGGAGAATAACAAAACAACAAAAAAACAATTTTGTGAAAAAAGCTAAATCAAAAAGTGAACAAACCAAAAAATTTTACAAAACCAAAGAACAGTATCTTATGCAAATGTAGGTCAAAAAATGTTTTATAGTACATGTTACTTAGGCTTTCATTTTATTTCTGTTCTATTATTTATATGACACTGGAGACTGGTCACGGCCTACATTATCACTCCGTTACATAATCAACAGGTCAGGTCAGGTTGGGGAGCATGCACTGGTACACTGTGTTGCCACACACACCACACAATGAAATAGCTCGGGATCCTGATTGGCAAACCCCCATGCAGACATGCGGTCTAGTCCCACCCCTCGGGAAATAACCATCTATGTACTGCAGCCAGTTGTTACGTGGGCATCTGCTTGGCCTGATCCAGCCACTCCGATCCTAAACAATTAGGATCCTCTAAGCTGGAACAATAATCAACAAATAAACTAAAATTAATTGTCTGGTAGCTTTCTTACAAGAAGACCTAGTGCCATGTCCTGTTTCAGTTCTGCACTATTTTTGCCTTTGGCTGATTTTTGCTTTGCCCCTATGCTTTGTTTGCTCAGTTAAGTTTGTGATCTTCTACATTTTGACCTTGCCTGTCCTCAACAACAATTTTATCTTGCACGTCTTATCTCCTGGCCTTTTGTTTCTCCCACAATAATTCTGGAAGACCTGTATCATAACACCAGGAGATAACGTAATCAAAAACAAGAAAACAGTAATGAAGAACTACAAAACAATGCCATCCCCAGCTGCTGTTTAGATTGACGTTTCTGCTTTTGTGTAGCTGAGGTAAATTCCCAGGTTCATCATGAGGTGGCCCCACCCCTCTGGGCTCTTTATAATAAGGACAGACAGAAGACAAATTAAATTAGGGCCTACATTCTTAAGAAAATTAAAATTTAAACATAAGTACCACATTAAAGTAATGAAATACAGAATTAATAATAAATATTTAAAAACAAAAATGAAATTAACAAAGAACAGGGGCCAAGACCCTAGCTGAAACAATTGCAGTCACAATTAATGTCAACTAAAGCTGACTGACCTCCAAAGCTCAAAAACTTTTGAGATGAAAACCTCCTTGAGAAAAAAAATAAATTAAATAATTAAATGAAGCTTCTCATCTCCGACATATTTGTAAAAAATTCAGTTTGAGATTCTTCAGTTCTGCTTGTCATTTATCTCCCTCAAACAAGGAGTTAAGGAAGATGATTGAATCTAAAAGAATTTGCGTTACTTCACAGTCGTGTTTGGGACAAAAATTCAGAATATTCAGTAAACTAACGCTATTAAACTTTCTTTAAGTTAAACTTAAACCAATAAACTAAAGTCACAGAACAGACAGCCATGAAAAGGATCTATATAAATAAAACACATTATTATTATGTGGAAACAGAGCCTATGTGTCCTGTCTTTGTAGATTTAAGAGTGACAGCTGCTCACTGCTGACCATTCTGTAGTTCTACGCTTACCTTGAACATTCAGTATGACAGCATTGCTGGGATGTGACCTCTGACGAGTTTCTGGTCTGTAGGCATCACAGTGGTACTCTCCACTGTCAGACTGAGTCACAGACTGAAATATGTGAGTGTTTTCTCTACTTTCCTTCCAGATTTTTTTTGTATTTTTGAACCATCGATGTATCCAAGTATCAATGTGCACCTCAACAGTGCACTCCAGAGTCACGGTGTCTCCAGTGTACACGGGTTCCCTCTGTGTCCGCAGTATCAGAGTCACCTTAGGACGACCTGTCGGGTAGAAGAGACGAGACCTGCTGTTGAACATGAAGCTACCAAAATCAAACACAACTGCTGAAATAATACTGACAGATTTATGAGTTTCTGCTTCAACTGCACTTTGATTTTTTTTTTCTTTTAATTGCACAAAGATAAAGAGAGATTTAAAGATCTCATGTTGCCCACTGAATTTATGTGAAGAATTCTTCTTGAGAGGATGTGAGCAGACTGGTGTCTTATATTGGACAGATGGAATTTTTTCAGTTTGGGAGAAGCATTAATCAATCTTTTATTGACACATACTTTGATTACCGAGCCTTCAGCGATTTGCATACTCATTTTGTCCGTAGTTTAACATCTGAAGGTCACATGTTGCCTTGGGTAGAGGAGCCACTAAACAGAAGAGAGATTAAATCTGAAGAGCTTCAATGCAGTGTAAATGCTACTGCTGCTCACAAGAATTTGTGCTTCCCAGACTGCAATTTGTTGGTCAGGTAGTCCGTGATCCAGGAGATTGTGGGGGCATCAAGAAGGAAACCCTTCAGCTTTCAACCAGTCGATGAGGCAGAATAATGTTAAATACACTGAAAAAATCAAACTACATGATCCTGACTGTGGTGTTGATATTGTCCAAGTGGGAGCTGTCTCTGTGGAGCAATGCGTTGCATTTTCCATTCCAACAAATGGTGCATCTGTTTATTGCCTCTTGGTATGGGATTCATAAAAGCAGTATTAATAATTGTGATGTACCAACTGTGGGTTAATAGAGGCGCAGCAACAGAACAGACACATGGATACAGACTCTTGTCCTTTTATTAAGGTGGACTAGCTATGCTACCTTGTCTAAGATGGGTTGAAATTTAACTAATCAATGTAGACCTCAGTGTTAACATTTGTTGTGCACCTAGAGAAATTGGAAAGCATTTAATAATGCATATAGAAATAAAATGTATTACTACAAATATTCTTAAACACAATGCATTCCATTACTAAAAAAAGTTTGTGATGCACCATCTTTTGGAATGACAGAGACATAGCAACAGGATGGACACACAGATGCTTAACCTTTCATTAATGAGCAGAAAAGAAATGTTTTCTGCTTCTTTTAACATAAAATTTCCTTTTTTATCTTTTCCAAATAAAAAAATTACAATTATTTGATATTTAAAAAAAAAAAAAAAACAGATTTTTCAACATTGGCATGTCCATTAGAAGCAGCTTGGGGGCTTTGGTGACAGTAATTATTCTGTCAAACAGGGTAGGGTGCTGTGTTCTAATGCCTTGTCTTCTCCTCCCTAAGCAGAATGGAAGATTGACAGCCACTCCACTGCTGAAGTCATGTCCCTGGACCCGCCCCTTCCTCTCACATTACCATATAGGCCAGGAACTCTCCATCTTGTTTTTAGTTCTGTCTGGAACTCGTGTCTGAAACGATGTCTCCACAATTATTGGGTGTTTTTTGTTTTTCTAAACCTTCAAGATGGTGCTTACACTCTTTATCTTTGTCTCCTTTTTACAACATATATAATCTAAAAAGATTTGCACCATGTTAAGTTTTCAAAATGATGCAGACAGCACTTTACACATCTGTCATTTTAAGTGTTCATCAGGACTTCAGAGCGACCTCGATAGAGAATGTGAGCAGAGAACTCAAAGTCAGCTCCAGCTTCAAAGCAAACACCAAGAAATACTCAAAAGAAGACGCCATGGGAACTTTGTGCCTTTACACTTACAATTTTTAACTTTTTACACAGCGACTGAATTATTTAACAACAAGGCTTGTGACAGACACTGCCAGGCAGCTCTCGGATGTTAATCATTTAGGAGGGAGAAGGCGATAAAAGGGTTAGAAGTCAAAGATATACCAGGAGTGGTGGTTTAAAACAAGTGAACACCTGCCATGGACAGGAATATCATATGACAGGAGTGTCAACATAATGGAGTTTGGAGTCCGTCAGCACCTTAGAAATCAACTGTAAGAAGCAGAAAAGCTAAAGGAAGATCAAAAAGACACATTGAAGTTTTACATGGGAGTCAGATTTTGTTTTACAGTTTTTCTCAATGGATTTGACACATTTCTCACTCCACAAACGCCATTCTCATAACTGTGGAAGTGTTTCCCAAAACAGTTCATGCATTTCTCAAAGCAGCACCCCAGCTGTGCAGAAGGTACTGAAACACTCAAAAGATGCACAACATTCATCAAAATGCAAAAAGGCGATCAGTCACTACAACACTGCGACCAAATAGTTACACCATGTTTGTCATTTACAGAAGCTTACACCACAATATTCTTTTATTCATCAAAGCTTGCCATTTCGGAATACTGCTGTCACGACAAAGGTGAAAAATAATGACACATATTTATAGTATATACTGTCACGCACGCGCGAGTGGGAGACCGCGGACGGATCTTAACGCACTTCGGAGGATATTCGCCGGCAGGGAATGGCGGGGTACTAACCTTTTTCCATTGCTTTCTTTCAGAAGAAAAGACGCTCCGCCACCATAAGCCGCATTTTGCCCGCACTGCGTTACTTACGCCCTTCCTCCTCCATTGTTCCTGACGTAATCGATCCCATCTTTCCCCACGGCTCTTCCCAGCATTCCTCCACTTCCGGCTCCTCTCTCATAAAATGGCCGCTGACGCCATGCTTCGGTGTCGTGCAATACAGATTTTGTTTGTGTATTTTTTTGACCTTTTTCTGTACTGCAGAATTGTACAGTATACGGGGCCACAAACCCCAAACCTTTATGTTGTGTCCTGATTCGTCTTTTACAATACACATACATCTATCCATCAAGTAAAAATAATTGTAATAAACCTACTGTATATAGGAAATGGAAACCTTCTGTAACAAAAATATTCTTTGAACTTAGGAAAATCCTCCATTCAAAAGTATCCTGCAAATGAAACAATGTCAACAGACGTCTTCATGGGCCATCCATTCTTTCTTCAGCTTCAGGCCACAGAACTGGATCCACGTCATGCCTTATAGTTTATCTTTCAAAGGCAGAGGGTGGGAAGAGCTTTCAGCATCTCACACCCAGACACAACATGCTTCAGGTATTAGGTCTTCACACCAAGCCTTCATTGCCTCTAGCAAATGACATCTGGATATGGGGATGGTGCTCCTACACCGTCCACCTCCATGTGGAAGAACACTCCTCAGCTGGGTTAAGGAAGGGTGAATATGATGGCAGAAACAAGTTGAACATCCTTGGACAGGCATCAGACTAAGCTTTTATTTGAGTAATGTTTTGAAATCTTTCATTGTCCCAGACCACCACAACGTTTGGCAGGCCTGGTGCAACCACTCATCTCTCAATTTCAAGAATGAGAACATTGAATAACCCATCTAAAAACTGTCAAATTATTGAAGGGCCCAATAGTTACAACACTATCGTGCACACATGGTGATGTTGTCTTCACGTTGTCCAGGCACATCCACTGTGGCCCTGTGCGCCATGAGATTTCTGTCACATCATTGAATCTTGTTGAGGTATAAACCTGCCTCATCAACATCACAGCTGATCAGTTTACTTCAAGTTGCACCCGTCTCCCTGCCTCAGACCGTGGTGATTACGCAATGAACAATTGTGGCTCTTATTTTTGGACCTACTCTGGGGTTGCTTCATCTATTCTTCCCCCTATCTCTTCCCTGTCCCCCACATCCTCCACTTGTTCTTGGACCCCTTCCACTCAGTATGCCTTGTCCCTGTGTGACAGCTTGCTGATCCATGTAGCACCACACACTTCAGTAACTCACATGGATATACAGCTGTGTGAGAGGCTGACGGCATGTGCCTTCACGGAGGAAACGCCACTAGAAACATCTGCTCTGGGCTTTTCCTCACCAGCTTTGTCCTTAACAGATTATGCAAAAGCTACAAGAATGACTTGTTTTACATGCTGTCATTTACAGCAATGAGCTGCTAATTCAGTGTGACAAACTGATGAATGTTTTAACCGTTATGTTGTGTTTCTCAGAGTCGAATGAGAAATGCACCACACAATGAAGAACATGTTTAGAGTTGGCCAATATGAGCCTCAGCATTTGCAGTTTGTAAAGGAAATACAAAGAGAAATATGAGAGACCACATGCATTGTTACTGTGAGGATTTGGTGAAAAGTTGTGAGAAAAGTGTTTTTGGGATGACAAACATGTCAAATCAATTGAAAAAAACAATAATAGTAAAAATTAAATGACCATGAGACCTATGAAGAAAAACAAAGTCTATGACCTGACAGAAAAACAGCATTTGTAGCAATGCAAAACTGAAGCCTTGTGGACTTACCTCCATTCTGTGTGGAAGGTGTCAGTGCAATCACGGCTGAAACAAAGAAATGCAGAATCTATTAAAAATTTCAGTTTTCATACCTGGCAGATTTCTAAATTGTATGAGATAAATTAGAGCTTGGTGTCCGAGTAAGTAGCAGTACTAAGAATCTAAGAATGCATAAGGCGTACGGTTTTATGTCAGTCACAAACACTCAAAGTGGCTCGGCACGGCATGCTAGCTCCACTGCTCTTTTTAATTCTGGCCCTCCTCTTCATATTGTCTTCTGGCACAGTGGATTATGGGAATCTTAAAAGTTATTTTTAAAAACTGAAAGGAAAATTGTTTCTGAGAAACTGGAATGAAGAATACTGAAGAATTATGATAAAAAAAATCGATAGATACTTTAATTAATTGATTAATCAATTAATTAATTTGTCCCCAAGGGGAAATTATGGGCTAAGTCATAAGTGAAGTCAAAAGAAGCAGAAGCAGTCAGTGTCATAAACATGAGAATGTCACCAGAGCCAAAACACTAAGACTTATGAACTGAATCGGGAAGTGGAAAGCTTTGAGTCATTGAACAGAATGCGTAACGATATTATCTCAGTACTAGTTTCACAGAGCCAGATGTGAGAATAAGTGAAAAAGTATATGGAATAGCAGCGAAATCCTGCACTGCAGAGGCTTCACCCAAAGAGCTTCTTCTTAAAACATTCGCTCTGATTCCTCCAGTCTGTGCATTTTAAACCACCACCGGGGTTTCAGGAAGAGAGCAAAAGATACTGAATAAAAGACTTGACGCTGAGAAAAAAATAAAAAGCTAAAATTGTTGTTATCCATTTGGCAGCCCAAGGTAACTGAAGCATAATGATTACTCTGCATATTGTAATGAGTGCTGCAATAGTGGAGGCAGAGAGACACATGTAGACCACTGCCGCTACTGGGCTCCACACATTTGATTTTGATTTCTTTCTATCATTTTATTTACTGCAGCACAATATGACATAACAACATTTGCATTGATTTGCTATTTAAGACTCAGATCCCTTAATTATTTTTGTTTTCCTTAATCAGGAAGAGCTTGGGAGCACACACTGATACAGCACTTTGCTGAAACACCCACTTAACAAATCACCACTGGATCCCAATTAGGACCCAAGTGCAGCTGTGCAACGTGTGACACTTCAACACCTCAGTAGTTCGAATGGAGTGGGACAGTGTGAGGTTTTTTTTCCAGTGGTTGGGGTGCCAATCCTGTCACCAGCTCCTGAGTTCTCCCTGCATGTTGGAGGACCTGATTGCAGGACTGGATTCAGGTTAACATCATACCCAGGATGGAGCAATTGCAGCTTAAAGGCTTTGCTCAAGGGTCCAACAGAGTGGAATTACTTCTGCCATGTATGGGATTTGACCTGGCAACCTTCCGATTACTGGCAGAGATCCCTAGCCTTAGAGTCACCACTCCTTCTTAGCACTCAAACAATTATGAGATATAAAATGAGTCGACACATAACAAGCTAACCCATGTCCATCATTCTCTAGCCATCCGGAATACTTTAAACGAACACCAAACCATCATAATCCACTCAAAAGTAGCCCAATACAATATCTGAAAATAAAGAAAAGTGAAGGTCCCCATAATGGTGATCTTCTCAGGTCCACAAAACATTTTGATGAAGCTCAAAGAAAAAAGAAAATCAACAGTTTTGGAAAAGCCTGCTGTGGCAGAATGAGAGCAGCAACAAGCCATGGAATTGAATAATGGGTTTAGTTCACAACAAGAATCGTCTTAAAATGAAAAAAAATATTGAAGTTTGTGGTCCTGACTTAGCTGGTCTTCTGTCGGCTCACTTCACGTCTCGTTTCTGTTTAGTTGCCATTTAATGAAAAAAATTCAACCAATTCAGAGGATTTAATCTTAAAAAACAATTCAGTTAAAATGAAGGGAAAAGGAGTTCATTAGCAGCAAAAACTAATCACTAATCCCAGTAGACCCTTGATTTTATATATGAGTGTGTGTGTGTAATGTGTATAAAAAACTCAACACTACAATTTTCTTATTGTTTGTATGGAATCTTTTATTTCTTAAAGGTCAGCTCCTAGAATGTAAAAATGTTTTTTAAGAGTTAGAATAAAAACCCACAGCCACAGTAGAAGGACCACAGCTGAAGACCCCAGTTTATAGTCTGTGTGTGTATAATATATATATATAAAAAAATTAAAAACTAACATTTTCTTTTTGTATGACTTTTTTTGTTCTCTTTGGTCAGCTCCTAGAAAGTAAAAAAGCTTTTATTATTGTAAAATGAAAAATTAAAAGTAAGTAAAATACTTACAAATGATCAGATAAAGCTCCCAGGCTTGCATTTCCTACTTGAGTTAATGGAAAACTGAACATTATATTGTAATAATAGATAGATTGAGCAATTCTTTGGCAATTTTGCATTTCCAGGAAATGACAATGTTACGCTGTTCTAACCAGGAAAACCACAGTGAATGTTTTAATAGTTTGATCATTTACGTGTGTTATTTATATACAGATTTCTGTGCACTTTCTGCTTGCAAAATGACATCTTCAGCTGTTCCATGATGTTTGATAAGCTCAGAGTGCTACACAAATGATTAAAAACATCATACAACAGACTACACCAGGACAGAACAGTAAACATGAAATTTAAAAAGATCTGCTCCACACATAGATATATCTACAATGTCCTCCAAAATGTTTGGGACAAAGACACATTGTTCCTTTATTTATCCCTCTGCTCCACATATTAAAATTACAAATCAAATAAGTCAGACAAGATTAAAGTGCACTTTGCAGACTTTCACTTAAGTGGATTTGCATACATTGGAGTCACAACATGTAGAAATGGCCACACTTAAAGTGAAAAGGCTCCACTCTTTTAATCTTTCCTCATAACTGATGCCCTGGAATCAGCCTGTTTGTTCTTCAATGGACTTTTCCTAGCACTGCTATAATAATAATAGCCTGACGTTCTGTTAGCCTTCTTAATGGCTTCTGAACTGTGTCTGGCAGTTGATAGTGACGAGTCCATTACAACTTCTACATCCTTCTTATAAGGTGTACTCTCTATTTTCAGACCTCCTATTGTGTATTCAAACCTCTCATTTTTATTTTCGCCATGTAATTTAAATTTACTGACAATAAATTTCATCATTCACAAATCTGACCAAGCCTGTCTGGTCTCCAAGTCCCTGTGTGATGATTCAATGGACTGCAGATTATCTGTCAATTCACCCTTCTTGGTATCACCTGCAAACTTACCCAGCTTGTTATTTATATTCCTATCCAAATTATTTATATGTATATTAAAAATAGCAGCTATCCCAACACTCTTAATTCCACCCAGTTCTGATAAGATTCCTCGCATCATCACCCCCTGCTTCCTGTGTCTGAGCCAATTCTGCACCCATCTAAACAACATCTCACTGACCTCCCGCTTCTTTTAGTTTGAAGCCGAACCTCTCAAGTGGTACCTTGTCAAAAACTTTCTGAAATTCAAGATAAATTTACACAAAGTGAAACTCACTCTTCTTACTCCTTCCTTTGCTTCCAAAATATCCCTTAATCTAACCTTTCCTACTCCACCCATTTTTTGTCAAACCTTTCTTCCTTATTCTGCCAAATGTTTACCACATTCCATGCTGCGTGATTTCTAAAGTTGAATTTAGCTCACAGAGTCCAAACACGGGTCATGACAGTCGTGTCTTTCTACTTATCAGGGAAAAGTACTTTATTTTTATAGACTTACTAGGGGGTTCGCCCCCTGCTTGCTTCACTCACCAATCCCCACGGCCTGTGCTATGTGCCAGTCATTTTGCGTCTCTGCTGCTCGCGTTGTGAAGAGGGGGATGAACACACCCCAAGGAGATGTGGTCGCTCCTCCGAAACCCCCTTTTAAACGGTGATACAATGAGAAGCACATCGTTTTTTTTTACCTTCTCTTTGCTCGATCAGCTGCTGCTGCGCTTCGTGATCTGCATCTCGCATGGCGATTCGAACATTTCAAAGCCTGTACAGCAGCTGTCCTACTCTTTGTCTTTTATTTCCAGCCCCGGGGGTGTAGTTAAATGTCTTGGCACAAAGTCTAGTCTCGCGGGATGTGAATTCTTGATATTTTTTAGTTTACAATTTAAAAATGGAAAGAGAGTCTGATAATCTAACAACATCACATTAAAGTTCAATAAATTGTGAAAAGAATGATATCAAACATATATATGTAGGTTTTAAAATAAGATTTAAAGTGTGACAAAAAACTTGACATAAAATGTCACATAAAATCGTTGCACAAAATCATTGCACTTTTAGGCTTAGGATTTTATATATAGAGAGTAGACATAAATTGTAACACCAGCTACCATATCAACAACCCTAATGATTAATTATAATTCTTTTATCTCAAAGTGACTGCGGTAATCACCCCTGAAGGTATTGATTTTTTGATTAAGAATTTTGTTTTTTTCCTTTTTTTAGGATTTTGGGCTCACCTCCCTGTAATGGTCCACATTGGCTCCACACTGCCAGGCTGTTTCCTGGAGCCTCTTGAGCCTGGAACCATCTACAGTCGTAAATCGAGATGAGCCAGGCAAATGAGAACACACAGAGTCAGGAAATAGCTGGTGAACAGTGTTCTGTACTTTTATTTAAAACCAAGCAAAGTTAAGAATTCAGTACATAAACATCTTCAGTAAATAATTCATAAAAGCAAAGTGAAACATGGAGGTTAAAATTCCACACATAGGCCAATAAAAACAAGGTTAAAATCCCAGGAAGGTGTCATTTTTAAAACAGTCACGAGCCTCAATGCCCCTCTCTAAAACCCAAACCCGGGATTTACTGGAAGACTGCAAGTTCCTGTTGAGGTAAGCTGAGGAGACCCCCGCCAACAGGTGTAGTCCTGAACTAAATTCCAGTTTTGGGTTCGCACTACCTGTGCGTCTGTGTCTGTAGGACACCCCTCTGAACCCAACACACATCTCCCTCAGCCAGTTCATCGGCGTGAGAAGGAAGACACTGACACTACAGGGCTGTTCCTCTATGTTGTTTTAAGACGCTCACCTTCTCCAGCCCAACTCCTGAGTGCAAGCCTGCCACTCGCTTCATTAGGGGCATACTCTTGACCACCTGCCTCCACTCACTGCCACACAGGCTCCTCACCAGTCCTGTCTCTTTCTCCTCCTGTAACCTCCACTTTCTCTTTGTCATAATTCTGATCTGATCCTCTTTGTTTGTCTTGTTTCTATCATTCAGGCTCCTTTTACATTTGCCAGTTGGGTGCAGGTGCTGTCCTCCTTCTGCTCCGAGGTTGAATGAGGCACCTGACTGACCCACTCACATTCACACATGAATATGCATTCAGCCGGGCACCCTAATCAACTTCGGAGTGGCACTGGCATGCACACAACTGCACCTGTTCATAGCCTGCACGCTCCAGGACTCAATTATTTATTTAAAAATCGCACTTCATCACGGACCTCTTACCACACTCCCTTTATGACCTTTTGCCATATCTGTTTTAGACTCTTTCATCTTCGCGCCCATCTGTCTTTGTCCTTTTCAGGGCGCGCCCATCTGTTTTTGTTTAAGGCACAATAGAAGGAAAATTAAACAGACTTCTCAGGTAACTGCAGCCATAATGACTACAGCACCTGAGAGTCTTGATTTATAGCAGGTCTCATTCTCTCCAAACACTGAATGCCATTAAGAGTAACAGACCAGGGGAAAATGGAAAAAAAAACAGCAAACAAAACATAAACAAGATAAGGGTAAACGATCAAGTGGAAACAAAAAATATGAAGAAAAATGTAATTGTGGTGGAAAATCCTATCACTTTCCCACCAAACCCATCTAGCCTCTGCTGCCTCTCCCAGTGTCACTGGCCTTCCATCTTCCCACCCATCCATTTCTAAGCATTTGTCCCAGTGCACCTCCTGACTCAACACTCTTTGCTTTCTAGCACTTAAATCCCAATTGATACTTACTGTACTTCCAGGACATGTAAATCCCAAAATGTTGTAAAAGAACTTCTAATAATGACTATTACACAGTGATTTACATCCAAACTCCAGCTAGATAAACAAGCAAAAACACATCTTTTATTTTTCACAAGAATGCTCTGTCACATTGAGAAGCTCCGTAGAGCACAAAAGTAAAGTGGAGTTTCCCGACACACGAGGCAATCCAAGGAATCGTTAAAGAGAGAGAGCAAAATATCAAAAATCCAATAATTCACAAAAAGTATAAAGTGTAGTAAAAACACAGAAAGTCACCCCTAGTGCATTTAAAATGAACTGCCAGGAACTGTGGGAGACCCTCTGGATTTACAGGGCAGATGGCAGTGACTGGCAGGTGGCCCCACCTCTTGAGGGAACCACCCACAAAACACATGGGACATAACCCAGAAGAAGAAGAAAGAAGAATGCAAATAATCAACCAAAGTAATATTAGTATAAATGAAAGAATCAAAAAAAGACCTAAAACATGAATTTGAACTCCAGCCAGATGTGGAAGCCCAGGCTAAAATATAACAACTATAAGGACTGAGGCAGATCTAAGGTCCAACAAGCAAGAGTGAGCTCTCGTGACCAAAGACCATTGAACCCCTGGGTCCTGCTGTGCCTTATAAGAGCCACTTCTCTGAGTCAAAAAAGTAAAAATGTGCCTATTGGCTCAAAAAGCCTGGAAGAACTCCATGACCTTTGTTCTTATGAATGCACCATTGTAAGTATAACTGTTGGGGAAGCCACATCATCAACACTTTGAAATTCCCCTGCTGTGTCTCTTTTTTACCTCTCTGGCATACAGAGTTGAATTCTCGATCCCCTTTCACTTTGCTCTTCCCTGTGTGCCATTGGTGGAATTTTTTCATGGTATGCTGACCGTGTTAAAGGTCAAAAAATAAAACATGGAGATGCTGAAATATAAGGATTAGATGAAGTAGAATTGCCATGTCTGAAACTATTACTAACATGTCGTGCATCTGGGATCAAGACAAGTTCACAAAAGATCAACTTCCCCTTTGTCACAGCATGACACGCACCTTATTTTTTTTAATCCTTTTGTGAAGAAAAAAAAAATCTGTCTTTTGAAAATGTAATTTATTTTTAAACTGTAAGTTTTATTTGACTTGATTCACAAAACCCAATGCACTCTCTCCATCTCCATAACGGACATTATAAATTTAATAAATGTTGGCCATTAAAACAACCTGCAGTTCCTGAGCTTCTGCTTTTGTGCTTCTCTGAAATACTCGTCTGATCTCTTACCAAACTCTGTGCTGTCTTCTTATAAAGAAAAAATTAAGCCTATAATAATATTTCATTTCTAGGGTATCATGTTTTGAGTCCAGTTATTTTAAGAATGACGACTTCCTCAGGATTCCTGAAACATGTCCATATAAAGAGGATAAACCACAAAGCCAACGGCGTACAAGAACAGCAAAGTCACTTACTTCACATGTTCAATGGCTCTGTGTGCGTCTGTGCATGAGTACGCCCCAAAATGGCAGGATGTGACATTCAGGATGGCTTGTGGCTGGCACCCTGACGCTTCTTTGATGTACTCGAGTGTCCTTCCACCCATCCACACACTGTTATCTTTCTTCACCTAAGATTCAAATCCTTTCACTGAACCAACCATCGATGGAGCCCCTTCTGTACGCACAAAAGGAGAGCCGTGTGACAGAACCGACACAAACAGAGGTGAGCAAGCAGCAGCAGCACTTCAGTCTCACTGATTGGTTAGTTGTAAGACAGACTTGTGGACAGGAATGATCCTTTATTCCAGAGTCAATAAAGAAATTTTTGTAGAATCTTTAAAAATTGAAACTCTAGGATTTCCAAAGTAAAACTGAAACTATCAATCTTCATCAAAATTATCCCACAACCTCCAGCCTCCAATGTGCTGTAATAACTGACATTTTATCTTTCTAATCTTACCTTAATTCAATTTATTTTCATGTTACCCTCTTGGGACATGCAGTCACAGTTTTAGGTACCAGTAGCAATCATATAAAAAATGAAAGGAAACACCGAGTTGTAATTCATTAACAAGTCTTCTCAGGCACCACTCGATTGTTGTTGTGGCACCCCATGACACCCCACCACTACCTTAACCAGTATAGCAAAGGTAATTATTTTATTCAACTAAATTCAGGTAAAGCCATTTTATTAATATTTAGAAGGCAGCTTCAGGATCTTTACACAGATTTACTAATGCAACAGAAAAATACATTATACAACATTCAGATATATATTTAAGTATTTCATAAAATGCAGGTCAATGTACTAACTGTCAAAATTCAGTTAATAAAATATATAGATAATGGAGAGAGGAGGAGAGGAAAACAAATATTTCAAATAACAGTGTCCAAAGAGATAATAACCCCCGAGGTGGGGTTCATTGAAGCAAGAAAAGTCGCGAGGGTCACTGCTGAGCGATCTGAGGGGACAGGTGCGACGGACCACTCCAGGTGGGCCCACGTGTAAGGCTAAGGAGTGGCAGTGGGAGTTGGAGGATCGAGGCTTGGCACACAGCAGAGTTTCCAAGCCCAGTTAAAGGATTGTTTGTGACTGTCGAAAGGACGCCTCCTTGGCCAGATAAGCAAAGGAAATGTTGGCTTTTAGAAAGCTGCACTGGTGCTCATGTTTGTTTAAAATGAATGGAAAGATTCCTGCTGTGATTTTAACCTCATTTTTACTGGATTTATTCATTTCACATTCTAACAATCTGGACCCACTGGAGGTTGCAGCAAAGAAGAGAATGAAAACAAAACTAAGTGACATTATGAAGAAAGCTGCACATCCTCTCTCTGACACAACACTGAGGGCTTTTAACCAGCGAATTATACAGCAGATGTGTGTCAAGAAATGCGACTGGGGGCTCCTTTACACCAACAGCAATACACCTGCATAGCACCTCACTGTGACTGTGACAGCCGGTCAGACATTTTCTTTCTTTATAATTTTCTTGTTTTATAGTCATTGTGTGTGTTCAGACCAAAGTGTGTGTATATTAATTTATTTACTTACTTATGTATCTATCTTTTTATGTATTTATTTATTTAAACAGCTTCTGTAAAGCTAAATTTCCCACACGGGACAAATAAAGTTCTATCTATCTATCCTTTTGACTGTGTGTGTCCTCATTTGCCCGGCTCATCCTTGACCTATGACTATCGACGATTCCAGGTTTAAGCTGCCATGGACTGTGAAGCCAACCTGGACCATCACACAGACCAATTGTACTGAATCGCTTGGTATGTCAGACATTGCAACCGGCCATCACAGGGCTGTGCCATGATGGTCTCCAGCTCAGTAAGATTTTTTTTTTTTTTAAATCTGCAGATGCTAAGATTTTTATAAAAATGTAAATGTTAAGGGTAAGTTGGTATCACCACAGAAGAGTTATTCAGGAAATCATGGTCGTTCTTCGTGTCTTTTACTAATTCAAATTACTTTCCGACCTTCTTTGTCCTGAAGTATACGCATCTCCACTTGATCCACCAACTGGGAGCACCATGTTCCAGAAACACTTGCTCATAATGATTACCAGCACAATCAGCACCAGCCCTGCTGCTCCAAGTCGAAAGTAATTCTGGGTTGAAAAATCTAAAAAGATAAAAAAGGGAAACGTCACCGTGATTTTCTTTGGGGGAAAAGTTCTCCACACAAATAAAACTCTTCAGTTCCAGCAGGATCATTCAAAATCTCTATCACTTTCTTTCCATTTTTGTTCAGACTTGATCAGCATTAAAATAATCAATCAAACATCAGCTTCAGTCATAAACAACAATTCATAAATGTATGCTGTGCAGTCTGCCTCTGTAGAAGTAAAGTCGCAGATCAGATCCCTCACCTTGGTAGACACACACGACTGACTTCCTTAACACTAGAATTACCAGAGTCAACGAAAAAACTCATAATTCTGGCCCACCTTAAATCCCTTCGCACCTCTCTGTCAGCCTCTTTTGTCTTCTAAATTTGTCGATAAGCCCAAGCAGCAAGCAGCCTGCTTATACCACCCCTCTCCGCCCCATCACCTCAGAACGGCCAAGAAGTTCTCCCAGTTCCTGCCTTGATTGATTATCTGAGAGTGAGCTACTCAGAACTGTAAAGGGAAATAACTTGATGTGTGTTTCGTGTCTAAACAATCTATGTAAACAAATCATGTTTTTCATGTTTTAGTAATAAATGACAAAATTTACACATGAACTATATAATATGTAAAGGTTGATGGCCAAATACCAAATAAACACTTTCATAAAAAGGGCAACAACAATACGACAGCTTCCGTGGTGCAGCAGTTATAGCTGTCGATTTATAATCCAAAGGTCGTGAGATTGAAACCAGCTTCCCTGCAAATTTGCTGTTTTGAGTAGTGAGCTGATCTTATTGTTACTATTATACAATAAAAACATACATTTCATTTGTGTCTGTAACAGCCGGTGTAAATTTATAGGACTTGTAAAAGTTAGCGTTTTTTTTTTCACTTTTATTTTCTCAGTCATGATCACGATATAATGTCCAATGTCCCCTCTCCCACATCTGACGCCGTTTCTTTTTATCTAAAACTGGGCATAACTGTAGATGTGAGTGGTGTTTTGAGACAATGGAACTGGAAATTCTCTGATCTGGAGGGGTAAAAGTTGATACAAAAACGCTGGTGAATTTCACCGTCACTGAATTTTTTTTTATTCAGTTTTATTGAGTGTTCCTGCTCACGCTGAATTAGTATTCACCTTATGGTCCGTGATGTTAAATAACTCATTTTATAACCTGTATAGTACATTTCAGAAAACATTGTGGCACTGATGCAACATTATTCATATTATTCATATTCATTCACCTGCCTTCTTGCGCTTCTAATCAGTGATCGCGGTTTTTTTTTTTCGATCTTTTTTTTCACATTTTGGTGCTCAGTACTGTTTCTTTTGTATTCCAGGACATGCAGAAGAAAGAATAGTACAGAGGTCAGTTCTGCACTATATGCAATCAACAGATTCAAATGTTAACAGTTCACACACACCCAAGGACCGTCCTTTCTACGTTTAGGACATGTGTACCTGTTGCAATGTACACACTTCTCTCTGTGCTGTGGTTACTATTACACTGAAGAGGCGCCTGACACTGACTGAGTTTGCTTTCCTGGGGAAGCGGCGGTCTTGGAACAGAAGCTTGTCAATGTTGCATCCTATTTTGCTTTATCCATCACCTTTTCTTGTAAGAAGTGACAACGAAGCTCCTCTGCAAGTAGAGCAAAGAACACTCTTATTTTCTCAGTGCTTACCGTGCATGCCATCAGCCTTTACATATTACATGTATATAGTTCATGTGTACATTTTGTCATTTATTACTAAAACATGAAAAACGTTTCTGTTTTAACGATTTGTTTACATAGATTGTTTAGACACAAAACGCACATCAAGTTATTTCCCCTTACAATTCTGAGTAGTTCACTCCCAGGTAATCAATCAAGGCAGGAACTGGAAAAACTTCTTGGCCGTTCTGAGGCGATGGGGGGGATGGTATAGCAGGCTGTTTGCTGCTTCGGCTTATCGACACATTTAGAAGACAAAAGAGGCTGACAGAGAGGTGCGAAGGGATTTAAGGTGGGCCAGAATTACGAGTTTTTTCATTGGCTCTGGTAATTCTAGTGTTAAACGTCACCGCTAATCTGTGGAGTGTGACTCACTGGTAGTGATCACCTGCTACTAATACTTAAAACTCACTTATACAAAGGTGACAAGTTTAGTTTGGATCTCTCACCTGACACACGTAACTGAACAGGGTCACTAAAATTCGTATAAAGCTCTTCTTTTGAAGCCCGACACTTGTACTCTCCACTATGTGAGAGACTCACAGGCTCGATGGTGAAGCTCTGCTCCCTTTGTGTTTTGTTAGAGTCTTCATCTCCGATCTTCTGTAGCTCATATCTCCAGGCAAATAAATCGCCTGGAAGAAGACAGAGCAGGTGGACTTCATCTCCTACATATATCCGTCCATCTGTACGCCCAGAAATCACCTTTAATGTGGCCGTCCTTTCTGAAAGTAAAAAGATGACAGGATGAAAGCACTAGGGTCTTCTCCTTTATCTCTTATCATTGTTAAAAGTCATTACAACCACAATGAACGGTAACCAACCCTCTACAAATTCCCTCATCCAAACAAATGACAGCAATCTTAACAAATGAAATCCTGGTCAGGATGCCAATCCAAATCCATCTGCCACAAAGTGCCTTCTCTTTAGCTTAGTGAGGCAAATAAGCAGCAGGCTTCATAATATTATCCAGTTAGTTATAATCTGAGGCCGCTTTGTGTCCAGATTAAGAAAATTTCAAAGAAATGACTCAACATCATAGACAAGGTGAGGGAACAAAAAGAGAGAAAGAGAAACACTAAACTGAACAGTTTCTTCTCTGCATATTGGAGGAAATTGATAGCTGCCCAACCTCACATTACAATTTGTCCTGATTCCTACTACCAGAAGCACATAAATAGAGTTCACGTCTCAAAATTAACAAAACTGCCAAATTTGCAGGTATGGACTTATTAAACAGGCCTCACCTTAGGTAACCTAGACCCAAACTCAAAAGGCAGTCTTCTAGCCTGCGCTGGCCCAAAAATGGGACGGAGGCCTTTTAAAATTTGAAGTTTCAAAATTTCCCCTATAGAGGAGAAGGTGATCTTAAATATCTGGTTTTAATAACAACAAAAACAGTCCATTTAATATTTTAAGAATTCGAAAACAGAAGCGCAAAAGAGGCAGGGAGAATAATAACTCAAAAAAAGGTTTTGCAAAATAAGCAAAATCAAAAATTGTACAAATCTAAAAATTCCCAAAACCAAAGTACAGTGCCTTATATACACTCACCTAAAGGATTATTAGGAACACCATACTAATACGGTGTTTGACCCCCTTTCGCCTTCAGAACTGCCTTAATTCTACGTGGCATTGATTCAACAAGGTGCTGAAAGCATTCTTTATAAATGTTGGCCCATATTGATAGGATAGCATCTTGCAGTTGATGGAGATTTGTGGGATGCACATCCTGGGCACGAAGCTCCCGTTCCACCACATCCCAAAGATGCTCTATTGGGTTGAGATCTGGTGACTGTGGGGGCCATTTTAGTACAGTGAACTCATTGTCACGTTGAACAAACCAATTTGAAATGATTCGAGCTTTGTGACATGGTGCATTATCCTGCTGGAAGTAGCCATCAGAGGATGGGTACATGGTGGTCATGAAGGGATGGACATGGTCAGAAACAATGCTCAGGTAGCCCGTGGCATTTAAACGATGCCCAATTGGCACTAAGGGGCCTAAAGTGTGCCAAGAAAACATCCCCCACACCATTACACCACCAGCCTGCACAGTGGTAACAAGGCATGATGGATCCATGTTCTCATTCTGTTTACGCCAAATTCTGACTCTACCATTTGAATGTCTCAACAGAAATCGAGACTCATCAGACTAGGCAACATTTTTCCAGTCTTCAACTGTCCAATTTTGGTGAGCTCGTGCAAATTGTAGCCTCTTTTTCCTATTTGTAGTGGAGATGAGTGGTACCTGGTGGGGTCTTCTACTGTTGTAGCCCATCCGCCTCAAGGTTGTGCGTGTTGTGGCTTCACAAATGCTTTGCTGCATACCTCGGTTGTAACGAGTGGTTATTTCAGTCAAAGTTGCTCTTCTATCAGCTTGAATCAGTCGGCCCATTCATTCTCCTCTGACCTCTAGCATCAACAAGGCATTTTCGCCCACAGGACTGCCGATACTGGATGTTTTTCCCTTTTCACACCATTCTTTGTAAACCCTAGAAATGGTTGTGCGTGAAAATCCCAGTAACTGAGCAGATTGTGAAATACTCAGACGGCCCGTCTGGCACCAACAACCATGCCACGCTCAAAATTGCTTAAATCACCTTTCTTTGCCATTCTGACATTCAGTTTGGAGTTCAGGAGATTGTCTTGACCAGGACCACACCCCTAAATGCATTGAAGCAACTGCCATGTGATTGGTTGATTAGATAATTGCATTAATGAGAAATTGAACAGGTGTTCCTAATAATCCTTTAGGTGAGTGTAAATGCAGGGGCCAAAAAATATTTCATAGTACATGTTAATTATGCTTTAATTTTCATTTCAATTCTATTATTTATATGAAGTGGGAGACTGGTCACAGCCTAAATTATCTCTCAGTTACATAATCAACAAATAAAAAAAAAGCTCTATTACAACTAGGCCTTCAGCTGGGGTCTGGTTTGGTTCAGAACTATTTTTGACTTTGGCTTTCATTTTTGCTTTGCCCCTGTGCTTTGTTGGCTCGACTAAGTTTGCGACCTTCTAAATTTTGACTTTGAATGTTCTCAATAACAATTTTGTCTTGCGTTTCTGATCTCTCAGTCTTTTAGTTCTCTCAGAGTAATTTTCAAAGACAGGTCTCATAAGACCAAGAGATAATCAAAAACAAGAAAACTTTAATGAAGAACTACAGAAAATGCCATGTTGAGCTGCAGTTTAGACTGACGTTTCTGCTTTTATGCAGCTGGGGTAAACCCCCCAGGTTCATCATGAGGTGGACCTGCCCCTCTGGGCTTCATATAAAAAGGACAGAACAGAAGACAAATTAAATTAGTACATACATTTAGGAGTCATAGTGGACTCCAAGCTATCAACTTCCAAACAGTGTTCAGAAGCCATTAAGAAGGCTAACAGAATGTTAGGTTATATAGCACGATCTGTGGAGTACAAGTCCAAGGAGGTTATGCTCAACCTTTATAATGCACTGGTGAGGCCTCATCTTGAGTACTGTGTGCAGTTTTGGTCTCCAGGCTACAAAAAGGACATAGCAGCACTAGAAAAGGTCCAGAGAAGAGCGACTAGGCTGATTCCAGGTCTACAGGGGTTGAATTATGAGGAAAGATTAAAAGAGCTGAGCCTTTACAGTTTAAGCAAAAGAAGATTAAGAGGTGACATGATTGAAGTGTTTAAAATTATGAATGGAATTAGTACAGTGGATCGAGACTTGTATTTTAAAATGAGCTCATCAAGAACACGGGGACACAGTTGGAAACTTGTTAAGGGTAAATTTCGCACAAACATTAGGAAGTTTTTCTTTACACAAAGAACGATAGACACTTGGAATAAGCTACCATGTAGTGTGGTAGACAGTAAGACGTTAGGGACTTTCAAAACTCGACTTGATGTTTTCTTGGAGGAAGCAAGTGGATAGGACTGGCGAGCTTTGTTGGGCTGAATGGCCTGTTCTCGTCTAGATTGTTCTAATTCTAATTCTAATTCATATATTACATTCTTAATAAAATTTAAATGTAAACATAATAAATACCATATTACAGTAGTAACATTCAGAATTTCTAACAATACAATATTTTGAAAACAACATATAAATTAAATAAAGCCGACCGAGTTTCAGAAAACAGATGAAAAGCTCCTTGAGAAAACTAAAAAATCAAATGAAGCTTCTCATCTCCAAGATGTTTGTAAAAAAATCAGCAACGTCTGACATTCTTTGCTTCTGCTAGTCATTTATCTCCCTCAAACAACAGCTAAGGAAGACAAAAGAATCTGAAGGGATTTGCCTTACTTCACAGTCGTGTTTGGGGGAAAAAAGTTCAGAATATTCAGTAAACAAGACATTAAACCTTCTTTAAGATAAACTTCCACAAACTAAAGATACAGAACAGACAGCCATGAAAAGGAGCTATATAAATACAATGCATTATTATTATGTGGAAACAAACCCTATCTGTGTAGACTCCAGAGTGACAGCTGCTCACTGCTGACCATTCTGTAGTTTCACACTTACCATGAACATTCACTATGACAGCATTGCTGGGCTGTGAGATCTGGCGAGTATCATATCTGTAGGCATCACACTGGTACTCTCCACTGTCAGACTGAGTCACAGACTGAAATATTTGAGTGCTTTCATTAGTTTCCATCCTGATTTTATCACCATTTTTGAACCATCGATGTATCCACATATCAGTGTCCTCCTCAACGATGCACTCCAGAGTCACATTGTCTCCAGTGTACACGGGTTCCCTCTGTTGCAGCAGAATCAGAGTCACCTTTGGATGATCTGTGGGGCAGAAGAGACGAGAACTGCTGTTGAACATGAAGCTACCAAAAACAAACACAACTGCTGAACTAACTCTGACAGATGAATGAGTTTCTGCGTTAAGTGCACTTTGACTTTTTTTTTTGTTTTAATTACACAAAGATAAAGAGAGACTTGAAGAGCTCACGTCGCCCACTGAATTTATGTGAGCATCTGGTGTCTTATATTGGACCGATAGGATTTTTTCTTTTCTGAGAGAAGCATTGATGAATTTTCTATTGGTCCATAATTTAATTACTGAGCCTTCAGTGATTTGCACATTCATTTTTGCCACAGCTTAACATCTGAAGGTCACATGTTGTCTTGGGTAGAGGAGCCAATGAACATGACAGACATTAAATTTAAAAGCCTTCATCGCAGTTTGAATACTACTACTGGTCACAGAGCATCTCGTGCTAGCAATTAAGTTAGTGTCACAAAAATTAGAACCTCAGAAACTGTTGCATGTTGGTCATGTAGTCAGTCTATGACCCAGGAGATGTTGGGAGCCTAAAGATTCAAAGATTTGAGGTTTAAACCAGTTGATGAGGGAGAATGGTGGCAAATGCACTGGGAAAATCAAACCACATGATCCTGACTGTGGTGCCAGCTTAGTTGGGAGTAGGCACTGTGGAGCAATGCATTGTGTTTGTCATTCCAACAGTTGGTGCATCTGTTTATTGCCACTTGGTATGGGATTCATAAAAGCATTGCTGATATTTATTATGCACCACCTGTTGGATAACGGAGACAAAGCAACTGAACGGATCACAGATACACAGACACTTGTCCTTTTATTAAAGTGGACTAGCTGTGCTACCGGTGTAGGATGGGTTGAAATCAAACTAATCAATGTAGACCTCAGCATCAACATTTGCAGTATGCTGTTAATTGGGAAGCATTTTATAATACTCATAGAAATAAAATGCATTACAACAAATGTTTTGTGATGTACCATCTGTTGGAATGAAAAATGCAATGCATTTCATTGCCAAAAAAATGTGATGCACCATCTTTTAGAATGATAGAGACAAAGAAACATGATGGACACACAGACAGAAACGTAGCCTTTCGTTAACAAGAATAAAAGAAAATAAATGTTTCCTACTTCTTTTAATATATATTTCCTTTTTTATACCTATTGATTCTTACCTTTTCCAAATAAACAAATCTACAATTATATGAAATAGAATATTTTTCAAAATTGTCGTGTGCATGGGAGGCAGGTTAGGGCTTTGGTGATGGTAATTATCCTGTGAAATTCGGCACTGCCTTCCCTGCTCCAGGAGTTCCGGTGGGGCAGGATCCCTGGTCATCTGCCACAATGCATTTCTTTGCTATTTTATATAACCCTTAAGAGAAAATGTTATATTTTATCTATACTAATAAAAGGCAAAGCCCTCACTCACTCACTCACTCACTCACTCATCACTAATTCTCCAACTTCCCGTGTAGGTAGAAGGCTGAGATTTGGCAGGCTCATTCCTTACAGCTTCCTTACAAAAGCTGGGCAGGTTTCATTTCCAAATTCTAAGCGTAACGGTCATAACTGGAAGCTATTTTTCTACATATACTGTAATGGAGTTGAGCTCGAAAGCCGTGGGGGCGGAGTTTCGTGTGACATCATCTCGCCTCACACGTAATCACGTGAACTGACTGTCAACGCAGTACGTAGAAAACCAGGAAGAGCTCCAAAAAGCGTTGAAGAAAACATGCATTATATAATTCAGAAGGCAGCGAAACAATAAGAAGCGAGCGAGTGACATATACAACCATATTCATGAGTGCTGCTACTTCGGAAACAAAGCACGATGTAAACCTAAAGTTTAAATTAAGTTCATAGACAGGCTGCCGCTGGCGTTTGTCATGCCCACGGGTAATGCGGGATACAAGTTTAATGAAAGGACGCAGGATATAAACGAGAGTTTTGATCACTTTGTAACTAAGTTAAAATTGCAGGTGAGGGGCTGTGCTTATGCAAATTCCGAGAGACTGTGTTTGTGGGGGATTGACAGTTAAGGCGGGTGGGGGAGTCACGTCATCATCTCCCCTCCCATTTATCTCATTTCGCTCTGAGCTGCACTCCGCAGCTAACGCAGTGTTACGACTTTGTGACGCTGCCACCAGATACTCACAGAAAAATCCACAAGTTAATACATACGCTGTGTCTAGAGTTTCTCCACACTGAATCCTCCAGGCACTACTCACAAAAGGTTACATTGACAAACGTGGTACGTTATTTTTAAAATGTTTCCTTTTCTTAGCACAAGCACAGCTGAGAAGCTTCGATGCATGTGCTCCATAATGCATTAAAAATCACGCATTTAATCACAAGCAAAGGGGAACTTCTGTCAATGCATGATTTCCTGGTACACCGATTACATTGATCAGCGCTTCCCGATTCATTTTAGCCTCGCACCCCTTGGTTTGAGAAGAAGTATGAAAAAATATGAGGTTAACACAGAAAAAAAGATCACCAATTGAAGCTTTATGAATAATCGATTCGCTATCAATAATTGTTTTGGTAAAGCCATACTCAGTGTAATCCATGATTAAATGAACGCTAAAAAAGTAAGAGCGAAGCGAGGATGATTTATTCAGGCAGGCAGGCGACAGCTCAATAGCTCGAATTTGGATATAAGTAGCTTCTATTTAGTCACCAGAAATATCTTTGTTAGGAATGGAAGTTGAATTTAGTCTTTAAATTTCTATGGTAAAGAAAAAGTTATGCAATGATGACTACATTTAACTATATAAAGTCAAAACTTGTATATATAAAGTCATTCGTGAATATATAAAGTCACTGTCGGAATAAATAAAGTCAAAACTTGAATATATAAAGTCAGCGCTGGAATATATAAAGTCAAAACTTGAATATATAAAGTCAGCGCTGGAATATATAAAGTCAAAACTTGAATATATAGCCTAAAGTCATTCCCAAATATATAAAGTCAAAACCTGAGTATATAAAGACGGCGTTGGAATATTTAGGAATATATAAAGTCAGCGCTGGAATCTATAAAGTCAAATCTTGAATATATAAAGTCAGCATCGGAATACAGGCTATAAAGTAAGCGCTGCAATATATAAAGTCAAAACTTCAATATATAAAGTCAGCGGAATATACAAAGTCAGTGCTGGAATATCCATCCATTTCCCAACACGTTGAATCCGACCACAGGGTCACGGGGGTCTACTGGAGACAATCCCAGCCAACACTGGGCGCAAGGCAGGAACCAATCCTGGGCAGGGCACATGCATCATTTTCAAAACATTAACCGAACAGTGTTTTTTTAATTTATTTTTCTGAATACGTTTTTGTTAACTTAGTTCAGTTCAGAGTCGTTTCAATCAATAGATTTTGACTTTGACTTTATGTATTCAGGAATGAGTTTATATACTCCGATGTTGACTTTATATAATCAGGAATGACTTTATAAATTCCGACGCTGACTTTGTATATTCAGATTTTGACTTTATATATTCAGAAAAAAGTTTTGACTTTATATATTCTGACGCCGACTTTATATATTCACAAAATCAATTTATTTGCCTGTTTGGCACCCATAGTATATGTGTGTGTATATATGTATATATATATATATATATATATATATATATATATATATATATATATATATATATATATGCCAGCAACACTCATGACAATGACAAAACAATTACCTTGTCAATCATGTTACATTATTATTAAAATGTTTCCTTTTCTTTTTACTTCTCCGCTGCCAAGCGCGGGTATTTTGCTATATATATATAGATATAGATATAGATATATATATAGATATATAGATATGACAACAACACTCATATCAAAGACAAAACAATTACATTAACAATCATGTTACGTTATTTTTAAAATGTTTCCTTTTCTTTTTCGTACCTTCTTTAACACACTACTTCTCCGCTGCGAAGCGCGGGTATTCTGCTAGTGGTATAATAATTTTTCTCTATTTTGCTTAGTACTAAGTTTCCTGTTGATGTACCCAGCTGGATTACATATATAGACCATTGTTCTACAAAACCATGAGGAACCAGGATGAACGTGCAGAAACTCACACGTCTCTTAAAATAAGAATAAAAATAACAGTCACATACACCCTAAGGCCAGGGGTCCCCAACTCTGGTCCTGGAGGGCCGCAGTGGCTGCAGGTTTTCATTCTAACTCTTTTCTGAATTAGTGACCTATTTTTGCTCCTAATTAACTTCTTTTGAATTCATTTTATTTGACTTGATCTTGAAGACTCGAACCCCTTAATTGTTTCTTTTTCTTTAATTAGTAGCCAAACAATAATGAGATACAAACTGAACCAAAACATGACCAGCAAAACAAGACCAACATTGTCGATCATACAATATCTGAAAATAAAGAAAGATGGAGGTCTCAGGAATGTTGACCTGCTCAGGTCTCCAAAATATTTTAATAGAAAAGAGAATAATCAACAATTTTGGAAATGTCTGCCATTGCACAATGAGAGCAGCAATAAGCCATGGAATTAAAGAGCGGGTTTAATTAACAAGAAGAATCAGCACCTAATTAAGCAACTGGTTGGAATTAAATTGTTTGGAGTTTCAGGTCCTGACTTCATTGGTCTTCTCCTGGCTCGCTCACTTCACATTTCACATTTCTTTTTGGGTTTCATTTAAGGAAAGAAATGAAGCAATTCATTATAATGATGAAGA
Source organism: Polypterus senegalus (assembly GCF_016835505.1). NCBI lineage: Eukaryota > Metazoa > Chordata > Cladistia > Polypteriformes > Polypteridae > Polypterus > Polypterus senegalus. The sequence goes on from NC_053171.1 coordinate 1,971,562, forward strand.
GATGCAGGGGAACATATCTTATAAAACAAGTCAATTCAAATTTAATTCAAAAGAAGTTAATTAGCAGCAACAACAGTGCACTAAATAAGAAAAGGGTTAGAATGAAAAGTTGCAGGACTGGAAGTGGGGACCCCTGCCCTAAGCTAACAGGACTATCGATCAACCTAGTGGACGGAGTTAAATTATGGTCATTCAAGGTATCAACATTTGTCATGTCCAGTTAGCAGCTGGGTGTAACCAATCATTTAAAAAATTTTCTGATTATGTAATGAATTTATTTCTTGAGTACTGACCTAATCAATGAATGGTATTAATTATAGCGCAGAGGACACTCTTTTCTTTGTAAACACTTACTAATATATCGTTTGCCTCTTGCAAGATTTACATAAAGAATAATGACTGACCTTTTCTCCTGCCAGTGTTTTATTGCTTTAATTGGGGTCATTCCAGTGAGGGGTGTCTGTTTAAAAAAATTTTCTTCCACAGTCCCAGACCACCACACCATTTGACAGGCCTGGTGCAGCCACTCATCTCTCAACTTCAGGAATGAGAGCCATTGAATAACCCATCTAAAAATAATCAAAGCATTGAAGGGCCCAATAGTTGGAACTTTGTGAAGCACACCCTGTTCAGACATCGCAGCACACATGGTGATGTTGCCTTCACGTTGTCCAGGCACACCCATTGAGGCCCTGTGCCCCATGAGACTCCACATCGTCCAAATCTTATTGAGGCATAAACCTGCCTCGTCAACGTCACAGCTGATTGGCTCAACTGAGGCTGCACCAGTCTCCCTGCCTAAGCCGAGATGAGACCATGGTGATTACACAATGAACAATTGTGGCTCTTATTTTTGGACCTACTCTACAGTTCCTCCATCCGCTCTTCCATCTTTCTCTTCCCTGTCCCGCACATCCTCCATTTGTTCTTTCACCCCTTACACTCAATATGCCTTGTCCCTGTGCGACAGCTTGTTGATCCATATTGCACCACACAGTGCAGTAACTCACATGGATATACAGTTGTGTGAGAGGCTGATGGCATGTGCTTTCATGGAGGAAACACCACTAGAAGCATCTGCTCTGAGCTTGTCCTCACCAGCTTTGTCCTGAATGGATTATGCAAAAGCTACAAGAATTAATTGTTTTATATGCTGTCATTTACAGCAATGAACTGCCAGATCAGTGTGACAGACTGATGAATGTTCTAACTGTTATGATGAGACTCTGAGAGTTAAATGAGAAATACACCCCACAATGAAGAACATGTTTAGAGTTGGCCAATATGTGCCTCATCATTTACTGTTCGTAAAGAAAAGAAATGTGAGTGTTCTGTGAGCACATGCATTGTTACATTGAGGACTGGTTGTGACAACGGCATTTTTGGGATGAGAAACATTTCAAATTGACTGAGAAAAACTGTAATATTGAAAATTAAATGACTACAAGACATAAGAAGAAAAACCCGAGACCAAACAGCATTTGCGGCAATGAAAAACTGAAGCCTTGTGGACTTACCTTTATACCGTGCAGATGAAATCACTGCAATCACGGCTGAAACAAAGGAATACAGAATCTATTAAAATTTGAAGTTCTCAGATCTGGAAGATTTCTAAATTGTATGAGAAAAGTTAGAGCTTGATGTCTGAGTAAACAGCAGCACTAAGAATCCAAGAATGAACAAGGCGTACGGTTTTATGCCAATTGGAAACATTCAAAGCAGCCCAGGCCCGCTCGCTCCACTGCTTTTATAAATCCAGCCGTCCTCTTCATAGTCTCTTCAGGCACAGTGCATCTTAAGAGTTGTTGTTATAAACTGACTGGGAAATGTACGTTTTTAAAAACTAAAATGATAAATACTGAAGTATTATTATAGAAAAAATCCATAGACAGATAGATAGATTATATTTTATTTGTCCCCAAAATGGAAATTAAGGCTTAGCCATAAGTGTAGTCAAAAGAAGCAGAAGCAGTCAGTGCCATAAATATGAGAATGTCACCAGAGCCAAAACACTAAGACTATGAACTGAATCAAGAAGTGGAGAGCTATGAGTCATGGAAAAGAATAAGTAACGCTACTACCTCAGTACTAGTCTTGCAGGGCCAGATGTGAGAATATGCAAAAAAAGTATATGGAATAACGATAAAATTCTGCTCTGTAAAGGCTCCACCCACTGAGTTTCTTCCTAAAACACCCCTGCCCCCAATTCCTCCAGTCTGTGCATTATAAAACAGCCGCCAGGGTTTCAGGGAGAGATCAACAGATACAAAGTAAAAGACGACGCTGAGAAAAAAATAAAAAGCTAAAATTTCTGTTATCCATTCAGGAGCTCAGTAGCAAATGGTAACTGAGGCATAATAATTAATGTGCATGTTGTAATGAGGGCTGTGACAGTGGAGACAGACAGACACATGTAGAGCACTGCCGCTACTGGGCGGTAAACATTTGAGAAGTGACCCTGTCTGCTATGATAACGTTCCGTCATTTTATTTATGGCAGCAGAATATGACATAACAACAGCAAGTCGAGTTTTCAAAATCATTATCGTCTGTGGATATACAATATTTTAAAACGCTGCGGCTATTTTGTCACGGCACATTTGCATTTCCAATTAGACAGTAATGTTGAATTTCTTTAAGTTATTCATTTACGTGCAGTCAGTAGGTGGTGGATGTTGTGCGGCCTCATCTGTACATCTGCTGGTGTTGTTAGGCACATTTGTTGATTCGGGTGTTTTGAGTCCTGAAATCTGCATCTCCTGTGGCTCTTCACTATCAACTCTTTGAAAAGCCGTCCTTTTGATGGAGTGTGACACGCTGTTTACTTCAAATGCTTATTTTGCACTTCATATTTTCATGAATAGGGCTGCCAGTGCTTTCAAGCTTACATTGACTCCTACACGATCATCATAACGCTGATTAACAGAGAAGCACACACAAGACCTGTGACAGCGTATCGTTCATGTCTGTCATTCGTCCGTTGATGCTGTTGAATTCCAATGTATAATCTGATGCTACACTGAGGTGTTTCCCTTGCATCAGGTGATGTTTATTTTTAAAATGTGCAATGTGCTCTCTGCACACGGGACACACATTTATATCTCCAATGGGGTCTTTTTCGACTGTAGACAGTTCATTGTAAAACGAAGCTTGCTGTCTGTCCAACCAGGTTAACGAGAGTACCTCTGATCTTTGCAGTTCAAAATCTCCATCCCTACTTTGCATTGTGTCACTGCAACGCTCACTAGGATAAGTCAACATAGGGTCACTCAACATAACATTTTATTCCCACTTAGTCCATTTACTTCAAGTCAAGTCAAGTTGAGGAGCATGCTCTGGTACAGTGCGTTGCCGCACCCACTACACATTTACTTCCAGATGTTCTCAATCAAGTCAAGTGATTCTTGCCTACAGAACACTCCTGAAAAGATCCAAAACAACTTTCAAACAGATCAGGGTATGGACAGAGAGAGCTGTTTTAGCCTCGCAGGGCTGTTTTAACACATCCTTAAAGCAGCTGCAACCAATGGCCACCAAATCAAATTTGTGGAGTATGCATCATCAGTCTTTGGCAACTTTAACAAGTGTGGAGATGATGTGACTGTCTCAAAGACCATCACAACACATGCTAATCAGAAAACATGAGTGACATTGAAGGTACACTCTCTGCTAAAAGCTCATAATGCCTCCTTTAGAACAAGTTATAAGGTAGCCCACAGGAAGGCGAGGGTAAACCTAAGTTTGGGCATCGAAGCAGCTAAACGAGGGTATGGCAGGGAAATCCACAACCACTTTCAAGATACCAGAGACACATAGCACATGTGACAGGAAATTCAAAACATCACAGACTATAAGACCAAATCACATGTCTGCAGTGATGATGCCTCCATTCCAGATATCCTAAACAATTTCTATGCATGGTTTGATGGCCTGAACAACATACCTGTGAAGAAGTCCATCAGTCCTCAAGAGAAACAGGTACCATGTTTGTTCACTGCTGACGTGAGAACTTTACTAAATGTCAACCCACGCAAAGCTGCTGGATCAGACAACATACAGTACCTGGCTGTGTACTCAGGTAATGTGCAAACCAGGTGATGGATATCTTCACAGACACATTCAACATTTCCATTAGACAGGCAGTAGTTCCCAAGTGCTTCAAACTGTGCCAAAGAAGTCCTCATTCTCTTGCCTCAATGAATATCATCCTATTGCACATACACCTGCCACCATGAAGTGCTTTGCTAGTCCTGTGCCACCTGAAAGTCCGACTTTCCACATCACATTGTCCTCTCAAGTTTGCCTACCGCCTGAACCATTCCACTGAAGAGGGCATGTCTACTACTATTTATCTGGAAAAAAGAAACCACTATGCTAGAATCCCTATGGAACTGTATCCTGGTCAAGAGCACCAAATTCCTTGGTGTGCAATTCACAGCTGACCTTAATTGGTCAATTAACACCACCTCCTTCGGTGGCTGAAGGCAAACCTATTACCACCCATTCTGGCCACATTATACAGGGGAACCATTAAGAAAGTTCTGACCAGCAGCATCACTGACTGGTTTGTGATCTGCAGTGTCTCTGACTGTAGGGTGCTTCAATGGGCAGTGTACTCAGCACAAAAGACCACTGGGACCTCTCTGCACTCCACTGAAGACATCTTTGTAAAGCATTGCATCTGCAAAGCCCACAGGACTGTGAAAAACCACTCCATTCCCTCTCACGGTCTCTCTGTCCCACTTCCATCTGGCAGAAAGTTCTGCAGCATCCAAATCAATTTTATCAAGTTCAAAAAGAGCTTTTAAATACTCTTGCAACTCACCCAGTATAAAAAGATTATACAGCAATGCAGACAAGCTTAAGCCAAATACAAATGAGAATGAAATATGAGAAAAAATTGCAGAAGAATCAATCAAAATAAAGGCCATAACTGGAGCCATGTACACCTTAAGGTCAGAAGAAATTAAATGCTTTTATACATACCTATATACTTTTTGATAGATAGATATGTATGTATAAAGGAATGGGTATACTGTATATATATATATACATATATGTGTGTGTGCTTGTGCGCTCTGTCTATAGCAGGGGTCTTGCAGCACTGCCGTGGCCACAGATTTGTATTCTAACCCTTTTCTTAATTAGTGCCCAGTCTCTGCTGTTAATTAACTCTTTTGCCTTCATTTTAATTGATTTGCTATTTAAAACTCAGACCCATTCATTATTCTTAATTTAGCAGTCAAACAATAATAAGATAAAAAAAATGAGTCACCACATAACAAACTAACCGAAGTCCAGCATTCTTTAGCCATCTGGAACACTTTGAAGACCACTGAACCATCATAACCCTCTGAAATGTATATCTGAAAATAAAGAAAGGTGAAGGTCCCCATAATGTTGATCTGCTCAGGTGCACAAAACATTTTGACGAAGCTCAAACAAAAAAGAAAATCAACAGTTTTGGAAATGTCTGCTGTGGCCGAATGAGATCATCAACAAACCATGGAATTAAATAACGGGTTTAGTTAACAACAAGAATCGGTTTCAGATTAAGAAACTGAGTGAAGTTTGAGGCCCTGTCTTAGCTGGTCTTCTGTTGGCTCACCTTCACTCCTCGTTTCTGTTTGGCTGTGGTTTAACTAAAAAACAAAGCAATTCAGAGGACTGAATGTTAAAAGAAATTGGTTAAAATAAAGGGAAAAGGATTACATTGGCAGCAAAAATTAATCACTAATTTAGAAAAGGGTTAGAATGAAAACCTGCAGCCAAAGGAGCCCTCCAGGACCAGAGATAGAGACCACTGATTTATTGTGTGTTTGTGAGTGTGTTTGTGTAATGTGAACAAAAAATTCAACACTAACATTTTCTTATTGTATGCCTGAAATCTTTTTTTTTTTTGTTATAGGTCAGCACCTAGAATGAAAAAAGGCTTTTCTCAATGAAAAATTAAAAACTGAAATAAAAAATATACTTACAAATGATCAGATAGAGCTCCCAAGCTTCCATTTTCTACGTGTGTTTATTGAAAACAGAACACATTTTTATAATAAATAGATTTGATTAAGCAATTCTTTTGCAATTTTGCACTTCCAGGAAATGACATTCAGCTACGCTATTCTAACTAGAAAAACCACAGCGAATGTTTTTAACAGTTTTGTGATTCGTGTGTTATTTTTATACAGAGTTTTGAGCACTCTTTGCTTCCAAAATAATATATGTCTAGCTGTTCTGTGATGCTTGATAAGCTCAGAGCACTACACAAATGATGAAAAATATCATACAACACACAACACAATCATAAAAGACGTGCTCTACATCATAGATAACAACAACAACAACAACAACATTTATTTCTATAGCACATTTTCATACAAACAGTAGCTCAAAGTGCTTTACATATTAAAGAATAGAAAAATGAAAGACACAATTATAAAACAAAATAAATCAACATTAATTAACATCGAATAAGAGTAAGGTTCAATGGCCAGGGGGGACAGAAAAAACAAAAAAACTCCAGACGACTGGAGAAAAAATAAAATCTGTAGGGATTCCAGACCATGAGACCGCCCAGTCCCCTCTGGGCATTCTACCTAACATAAATGAAACAGTCCTCTTTGGATTTAGGGTTCTCACGGAAGGGCTTGATGATGATGATGGTCACGTAGACTGTAGATAGATATATCTACAGTGCCCTCAAAATGCTTGGGACAAAGAGACATTTTTCTTTCATTTATCCCTCTGATGCACAGTTTAAAATTACAAATCAAACAATTCATTAACGTGATTACCGTGCACATTGCAGACTTTCATTTAAGGGATTTGCATACATTTCACTCACAGCACGTAGAAATGACAACACTTAGACTGAAAAGGCTCAGCTCTTTTAACCCATTAAATTCCGACGACACCTTGCCGCAATATCTCTGAAAAGGATGTTTAATGATTAAATCAATCAATCCAGGTTTGTGTCCATTCCAGCAAGCATTGGGCACGGGGTAGAAACAATCCCAGCTTATCGCAAGGTGAATACAAGCACTCACACACACGGGTGTCATTTTAGTGTCACCAAATCTGCATATCTTTGGAAGGAAACCGGAGCACAGTGTGGAAAACGTGAGAACTCCAGGCAGAGAATACCAGCGACGTGACTCCCTGCGAGACAGCAGTGCTACCGCTCTGCCACCGTGTCTTGTGTGTAATTACTAACAGTATTCATTATTTAAACGAAATGAATGACTTATCTGTAAAATGTAACATACATACTTTAATGCATTTCATGATAGAAGTGATATCAAGTATAAATCTAAGGACTCTAAATGTGCAGGGAGTTGGAATATCATACATGTTATGTGTTCTGTGTGGTGATCTATTGATGTTTGCCGCTCCTGTCAGGTCAGGAGGAAGCCCCAGAAAAAAAAGACGGCACAAAAGATGGTATGTGAGACTTTTAAAATGTATCGTGTCATTGCGATCGGGAATACGTGACACTTGACTATAAAAGCACCACAAATGTATTTTTATGTCGGCATTTTGCTTCACCACATCAAACCATTCTTCAAACATTAAAGCAGGCACATCGATCCCGGATGATCCTCAAAGCGACTTTTGTCACATGTAAATAGTAAACAGAGACTCCGACGTCACATTCCAACTTTTATCACGCTGTGTGCTCCAACTTTTTGCTGGTACTGCAACTTGTGCACACATCGCGTTAATTTCTGAGGACCTTCTCAGAGGATGCGTCAAATGAACGCTGAGAATGCGTGGCAGACATGATGCGTGCACATAAGCGTTCTGAGCCTTTACTGTACTTCCATGTAATTTTTTTTACTGTACTTTACATAATTTACATGTATATCTGAAAAAGTTACAAAAGAACTTCTAATACTATTACTAGAGACGGATATATTGCCAAACCCAGGCTAGATAAACGAGCAAACACAGAACTTTTATTTTTCACAAAAATGCTCTGTTGCATTGAGAAACTCTGTAGAGCACAGAAGCAAAATGGAGTTGCCCGAGACACGATGCAATCAAAGGCAAACAAGTCTCAATACAGCAAATTAAACAATTGTTAAAGAAACGGAGCAAAATGTCAAAAATCGAATAAATCACAAAAAGTACAAAGCGTAGTAACAACAGAGAAACTCACCCCTAGCACATTCAAAATGAACCACCAGGAACTGTGGGAGGCCCTTTGGATTTATAGAGCAGAGGGCAGATCCTGGCAGTGATTGGCAGGTGGCCCCACCTCTTGGGGTAACCACCCACAAAACACATGGGGCATAACCCAGGCAGTTTACCTACATATACACAATAAAAAGAAAGAATAATGCAAATAATCAAGAAATGTAATACTAGTATAAATAAAAGAAACAAAAACAGACTTAAAACATGAATTTGAACTCCAGCCATATGGAGAACCCTTGGCTAAAACGCAACAACTACAAGGACTGAGTCAGATCTAAAAGCAAAACTGAGCTCTCACAACCAAAGACCGTTGAGCCCCTGAGTCCTGCTGTGACTTTATAAGAGCCACTTCTGTGAGTCAAAACAGTAAAATGGTGCCTACTGGTCCAGAAACACTGGAAGAACTCCATTTGCCTCCTGGAGGTCCCCATGAGCCTTTTTCTTTTGGACCACTGTAAGCATAACTGTTGGGAAGCCAAGTCATCAACGCCTTGACATTCCTCTTCAGTGACTCTTTTATCGCGCTGGCATACAGAGATGTATTCTCGATCCCGTTTCACTTCGCTCTTCCCCCTGTGAATTTGGTGGAATTTATTTCATAGTATGCCGAGCATGTTTAAAGGTCAACAAATAAAACATGGAGACGTTTAAAGATAAGGATTAGATGAAGTAGAATTGCCATGTCTGAAACTATTACTAACATGTCATGCATCTGTTTTCTGTTCTGCAATATCTAGTTGACGAAAGATCTACTTCCTCTTTATCACAGCATGACACATATCTTATTTTGGTTTTTCCTTTCGTAAAAGAAAATCTGTCTTTTTCAAATGTCATTTATTTTTACCTCTGTAAATTTTTTATTGGCATGATTCACAAAAGCCTCTGCACTCTGTCTCCGTAACGGACGTGACAATAACCGGCTCACCTTTTTACAAATGTTGACCATTGAAACCTTCTGCAGTTAATGAGCTTCTGATTTTGTTTATCTCCAAAATACTCTCGTCTGATCTCTTACCAAACTCTGTGCTGTTCTCCTATAAAGAAAAAATGAAACCTATAAATAATATTTAGTTTCTAGTTTATCATATTTTTAGTCCAGTTATTTTAAGAATGAAGTCTTTCTCAAGATGCCTAAAACACGTCCAGATAAAGCAGATGAACCACAAAGCCAGTGGCATACAAGAACAGCAAAGTCACAAGTCACTTACTTCACACGTTAAATGGCTCTGTGTGTGTCTGTGCAAGAGTCCGACCCGAAATCGCGGGATGTGAAGTTCAGGATTGTCTCCTGCCCTACAGCCTTTGATTACGAGATACCATCATGTGAAAAAGTAAGGACACCCTATGATTTTTTTTTTTCTTGTGGCTGTATCAACATAGGATCTTCTTTTAAACAGTTTATTATGATAATGGTAAGGCAATTAAAAAAAAAAAAAAAACTATGAAAATGTGGCTTATTTATTCAGTGAAATATTATCAGATTTCCATTTTGGTCCATTTAGTGCCCCCTTGGCTGGTGTTACTTCCTCAAATTGCCATTGTTTAGAACTGTCTGGCCCAGTGTTTCCCAACCTCGGTCCTGGGGGACCCCCTGTGGCTGCAGGTTTTTGTTCCAATAAGCTCCTGTTTTTAATTGGACTCCTGGACTAATTAAGTGATGTGTTATTTCCCAAGTTCTGTGTGTTTGGGAGCGATAAAAAATTCAAAATTAGAAAACTAAGTTTATGTACAGTATATATATATATATATATATATATATATATATATATATATATATATATATATTAAAGTGTACCAATCAGTTATATAGGAATAATGTATTTTTTTCTTTTTAACAGTACTTTCATCTTGATTTTCATTCTACTTTTCTAGGTGTTCTAATTGTTTAATTAATCCATTATTTACTAATTAGTGGGTCTGATGCTAAAGTAGTTGCTGCCTTTGATTATCCCGTGTTGTTTGCCAGCGTGTCTGCTCTGCTTATTTTTAATTCTCATTGATAAGATTCAATGAAGGGGAAAAACTGCATAGAGAAAGGGTAAAATATAATGAAATCAACAAAAGAGAATTACGCATTTAAATCTATAGAAAAGGACAGAAATATTTATAAATGTCTTATAAATGTAAAAATCACGCTGCTGTTTTTTTCTGAATGTAGAATAAAAGAAAAAAATAATCCCAGCTAATTAAATGAGATCAGTGCTATCAGGTGTTGTCACTGATTAGGAATTTGGTTGGAACAAAAACCTGCAGCCACAGGGGGTCCCCAGGACCAAGTTTGGGAAACACTGGTCTAGAAGTCTCTGACTTCGACTGGGAAAATTTTTCTCCCACTCATCCATGCAGGATTCTTGGAGGATGTGACATTTGAGAGGCGGCCTTGTGTACTCAGTCCATTTCAAATCCCCCCACAGCATTTTTATTTGGACTTTGACTTGGCCACTGCAGAACCCTCCATTTCTTTCTTTCTTTCTTTCTCTTTAGCCATTCCATGGTGGATGTTTAGGGTCACTGTAATGTTGTTAGGTCCACTTTCAGTTGGGCTTCAGACCAGTGGTCTCCCATTATCCTTACGCACCCTCTGGCACAATGAAGAATTTCTAGTGGATTCTATATTTATAACTTTACAAAAATCTAGACATGAACGGGCCATTCAGCCCAACAAAGCTCACCAGTCCTACCCACTTAACTCTTTCAAAATAACATCTCATCGAGTGTTGAAAGTTCTACTGTCTACCACACTACTTGGTCACTTATTCCATGTGTCTGTGGTTCTTTGTGTGAAGAAAAACTCCCTAATGTTTATGTAAAATTTACTTTTAACAAGTTTCCCACTATGTACTGTAAGAGACGGCTGGTAGCTCAACCCAGCTAGGACGCCCCTTTGATGGAAGGACAGAGGAAGACAGCTTTTCAAGGACACTGCCTCCCCCAAAACACTAGATGGCAGCTCCCCTGGACTGCAGCGGTGCCCCGGATTCCCGCAGGCCACTATGGGACATGTAGTGTAATATTACAGCCCTGCTGGGTACCATGAGTGCGACCAAGGGACACTGCAAGAGAACCGGAGGAGTTATATTTCATCCATAGCCTGGAAGTACTCCCAAGTCACGAGGACGGAAGCCCCGAAGTACTTCCGGGACTGAAGAAAACTCAAGTCCTCCATCTGACCCGAAAGTGCTGACAAGTCACGTGGGAGGAAGAACAGAATAACTTCCGGGTCAAGGACTATATAAAGGACTGCTATGAACCCAACAAGCAAGCCGGAGTCGGGCGGTGTTGGACAGAGCTTGCTAGGAGGTGTGGAGGAGAGAATTGTGATTATTATTGTTGCTTTGCTTGTGTTTATTGTGACTGTGGTGCTTGGAGGCACTGAAAAGGAGGAAAAAAGAATTAACCCTGTGTCCTGAGTGTCTGTTTGTTGGGTATAAGTCACAACAGTGCCACCCAACATCCACAGTATGTAGATCTGTATGTTGTGAGGTTAATATATGTGTGGTGAGCACAGTATGCCTTGACAACAAGCTTTCCTGGGTTGTGCAACCAATCGATCTTTTGATTTTTGTTAAAAGATAGATCATTTGATAGCTATTGAACTCATTTTAAAGTCACAGTCTCGATCTACTGGACTAATTCCCTTCATAATCTGAAACAGTTCAATCATGTCTCTTCTTAATCTTGTCACACACATGCGCTTGGGAGGCAGTCTAAGGGCTTAACTGAGGATAAGACGCGGAGTCAGGGGCTGATGAAGTGCACTAATGTCTCTTCTCCCTCTTCTACAGATCGCCAGAAACGAAGCCCTGCTAAAGCACAACCGGCTCCCACATTCCCTTCATGACCACGCCCTCCTACTGACCTCACTTCTGCCAAACCCCCTCATGGACCCGCCTACAAAGTTCAACCCCCTCATCTTATTAGTCAGTCTCGTTTTGGAAACTAGAAACTGCTCTGGTGCTATTTTCATTGAAGTATTTTTTGTCATGATATACGGGGTAGATCCCCAAACCTTTTCCTGCTTGTCTCTCTTTTCTTACAATCTCCATTTGTTTAACATGAAAAGGCTCAACTTTTTATTTTTCATCATAACACACAATCTGTAGACCTAGAGTCAGCCTAGTTGCTCTTCTCTGAGAACCTAAGATCATGGTTCTTTGCCCAGGCCATGATTCACTAAAGGATGTTGGCTTGTACTGATCCTCTACCCCTAATCTGTTAGTCTTCTCTGAGGAAGACATTCATCATGTTGATGTGTGGACAGTGTTGATGGTCGACCAGATTGAGCTTGTACCTCCCGCTTTAAACCTTCCTACCCATTCATAAATTTTTCATTGAGTCCTGCTGTTTTTACTTCCCTAGTGGGCCAACATTCTTCGGCGAATTTCAGTAGGTTTCACTCGCTCTGCCCAAAGAAATCTCAAAACAGCGTGTTTTTCAACAATGGTGTCATCCCACGACTGAGCATCCATGTTGTTTTGACTTTGGCTTCAACTAGATTTACGGCAGAACACCATGGTGTGCATGTCAAACTACCCATAAGCCATCATGAATGTGTTGTATTGCATCAACTCTTATCCATTGGGTTTACCGCGTAATTTTCATAGTGCCTTTTCTTTTTGATTCACCCTCATATTTTAAAGAAAGAAAAACATTTTGTGGATTGTACTCAACTTTTTTACAGGACTAAACATTTTAACTATTAACGACAAACTTTTATTCTCTGTGTACGGTAAACCTACAGTCTGCCTATTTCATCCGAAGCATATTTCAGCCAGGGAAATGATATCCTTAAACATCCACATTGGTTCACAGAGGTAGGATAATCCCTAATCTTGTCCTCATGGATTTAATGCAAAATCCATAAGGGCAACATTGAGGTGCAGGAGCATCTGCTGCTTCTGAGTTGAGAGACACTTAACGCCATTACACCAGGTTCGGTGGCAACTGGGTAACAGTCAACTCGGTGAAAAGTGAAGTCAGCAAAAGATAATTCAGTGAAGAAACAACTTGGCAAAATACAACTCAGCGACATCCTTTACCAGTTAGGTAATAGTTAGGTTCAAAGAGATTTTTTAATTATATGTAAATGACAACATGATTTAAAATGTTGAAAATAAATTTATATAATTGATGAACAAACTTTATTCTGCAGATGGAACAAACTCTATCTTACATTACCTTCTGCAACCAAAATTGCTAATCCTTTATATAAATTGTATTGATTGTAATTGTGCGATAACGATATTTAGAATACAAAAGGTGACCTGCGAGTACGGCTTAAGGAATATCTTTACTCTCAACGTATTGGGACTCTCATAAAGCAGGCGATTCTGTGGATTTTCCGGCACCCTACGTTGCCATTTAATTATCATTTAAATATCATATCAAATATCTCTTTGAACCTAACTATTACCTAATTGGTAAAGGATGTCGGCGAGTTGTCTTTTCGCCGAGTTGTCTGGTCGCCCATTTGTGTTTTCGCCGAGTTGTCGTTTTGCCGAGTTGTCAGTCACCCAGTTGCCCCTGAACGATTACACCCACCATTACAACTGATTCAAAGACAGGATTCAACTCCAAACCGGTGAGAACAGTCTATTATATTTCAAAGGGAAAGAGTCCCAGTTGTTTTCATTATCAATTTAACGGGAATTAACTGTGGATTACTCAGTTGTCTTGGACCTTTCAAAATACACCGAGTTGACGATTGTTGCTTAAAAAGAACCTTGGGGTCTGTTTATTTTGGGGTTAAAGGAAGGTGTGTTTGAGTCTTCTGTCTGTAATTAGGTATCCCATATCATCTTTTCCTGACTGCACTTGGCTATTTCTATTGTACAGGTGTTCTTTGTGTAGCTTTAATGTTTAAATTCAGCATTTCCTGATTTACTTACTTACTTTTTCTCTTTATGTGCGATATTCCAAGGGTCAAAATAAGAATGAACATATTGTTTGGGACAAAGATATGTTTTTCCTTGATTTCCCACTCTGCTCTAAAGTTTAAAATTACAAATCAAACAATTCAGATATGATAAAACTGCATGTTGCAGACTTTCATTTAAGCGGATTTGCAGACCTTTCGGTCACAGCATGGAGAAATGACAACACTTTCTATACACGATGGTCAAACGTTATGGAGGACACTCTACATAGGCATATTTGTATTCATCTAATATAAGCACCATTTGATTCATTATTTTAACTGAGTCATATTTTTCTTTCCTTGATTACAAACATCACTTTCAAATTGAGCCTAAGGTTCTATAAATTTCCGAACTGATTATATTCATCTCTTATTAAGCTAAGAGGTTCTTGTGTGTGACGTGGTCCTGTCATTTTAATTAGAAGGAAACGCTATAATGAAGCAAGATGTACTCAAATGAGTACTCAAATCCAAAAAGCCAAGTTGGCTGCATTTTATTTCTGTTGTACGCACCCCTTTTGTGTCAATGAGTGCCTGTTTTCTTTAGGAGTAATTCATTTTGGATTAAACAGGGTGGCCTGGCTGGCATCTCCATCCTTCTTTGAAGTACTCAAGTGTCCATCTACCCATCCACATGCTGTTTTCTTTCTTCACTTAAGATTCAGATCCTGTCACTGAAACAACCTTTGATGGAGTGTCTTCTGTATAAATTCTCACGTATGACGGGACAGCCATGTGACAGAACTGACACCAACAGAGGTGGGCAAGCAGCAGCACCTCAGCCTCGCTGGTTGGTTAAGGGCTTTGGCGTCTGTCCTGCTTGCAAGCCAGAGTGAATAAAGTGAATTTTGCTGAATTGTTAAAAAGTTAAACATTATGATTTCTGAAGTAAGATGCAAATTAATAGCCCACAGCAGAATTGTCCCGCAACCTCCACACACCAACATGCTGTAATAACAGACATGTTATCTTTCGAATCTTGCTTTAATTTAAGTTCTTTTTCCATATTGCCCTCTTGGGACATGCTGACAAACACAATCTTAGGTACCAGTAGCAACCATATTAAAAAAGAAGGGAAAAACTGGCTTAATTCATTAACAAGTGCTTCTGGGAAACCACTCGATTCTTATGGTGGCACCTCACCACTGCCTTAACATAACACAAGAGTTTAAATATAACAAAGGTAATTGTTTTACTCAACCAAATTCAGTTCAAGTCATTTAATTCATTTTTAGAAGGCAGTTTCAGAATCTTTACACAGATTTACAAATGCAACAGAAAAATACATTATACAACATTCAGATATATTTTTATAAAGTGCAGGTTAATGTACTTACAATCTCTATTCAGTTAGTAAAATAAATAGATAATGGAGTGCGGAGGAGAGGTGGGGTTCATTGAAGCAAGAAAAGCCCCAAGAGTTAAAGCCAGCATCACACTGCCCAACGTTTATTCAGAGGGGACATCAGACTTGTCTTGTTTGATTTTGTAGTGGTGAGTTGCAGACTGTGGTATGGTGACGTCCAAAGGTAATTGTGACATTTTAAATAAACAGGTGTAAGTGGTGTGGCTAGACTTGGGCTTAAGGGTGCGGCCATCCACTGAGTGGTCAAGAGGGAGTTCAGTGGGGGGCCATTGTCTGATTGTCTGCTGCGCACCCGTGAAGTCAGTTCTGCTGGTCCCCATTGACTCTCATTGCCTCCTTAAGTAGAAATGGAAGCCCAAATAAAGAGCCAGGAGAGAGGGAAACAGAAAGGAAGGAAAGCCCGAGGTAGAAAGGACTTTAGATAGAAGGCAGGACTAGAAGAAGAACCAGAGCGAGTAGGAGTGGAGGAAGGCTGACAGCCAGGGTGAAGAGTCTCAGGGGAGGAACAGGAGGCTGCCACACAAGATGGGACTGAGGGGGTCGCTCCTGCTGACTGATCTGGGGGGCAGGAGTGACCGACCACTTCAGGGCTTATGTGCAAGGCTGAGGAGTGGCAGTGGGAAATGGAGGATCGAGGCTCAGCACAGAGCCGGGACACGAGACCAGTAAAGCATTGGCTGTGTCTGTCAGAAGGAAGTCCCCTCATGTTTGTTTTAAATGAATGGAAAGTTTCCTATCGTGATTTTAACATCAATTTTAGTATGTTTTTGGTATTTTAACACTCTGGACCCCAGAGTAGCGAAGGAGAGAATGAAAACAAAACTGAGTGTCATTATGAACCATGCTGCACATTCACTCTCTGATATACTGATTCTGAATTATTCAGATGTGTGTCAAGAAATGCAACTGGGGGCAGCAGTACGCCTGTATAGCAGCTCACTGTGACAGACAGCCCGACATTTTCTTAAATTTAAATTTTCTTGCTTTATAGTCATTCTGGCGTGTGTTCAGACCAAAGTGTTTGTATGTATGTTTATTTATTTACTTACTTATGTATCTATCCATCTATCCATTATCCAACCCATGATAGTTTAATTACAGGGTCACAGGGGTCTGCTGGAGCCAATCCCAGGCAACACAGGGCACAAGGCAGGAAACAAACCCCGGGCAGGGCGCACACACCCACACACACACACACACGGGACAATTTTGGATAGCCAATGCACCTAACCTGCATGTCTTTGGACTGTGGGAGGAAACCCACACAGACACAGGGGGAACATGCAAACTCTGCGCAGGGAGAAGCCGGGAAGCGAACCCGGGTCTCCTTACTGTGAGGCAGCAGCGCTACCATTGAGCACCGTGCTGCCCTTATGTATTTATCTTTTATGTATTTATTTATTTAAGGAGCTTGTGACGATGCAGGTTCACCGCATGCTCCCATTGTCCGTCCGGGAGCTCTTGAACCCGACACCGTCAGTAATGTTACCGATGAGCTCGGCAGTGAGGCACAAACAATGGAGCAAGAGGATGGTGCAAAATGTGCAAAACCAACAACAAAAAGAAACAATGTCCAAATAAATAGTGCAGTGCATCCATAAGTCTTCAAATAAATAAACCATAAAAACAGGTGCTGAGTGGAGGTTAAAAATCCAATAGAAAAAACAACAATCCTTTAAAATGAGGTTAAAACAATTCTGGAAGCAGTCTCTTTAAAAACAAGCCGGTGTCTTCTTTTATGTGGCGGCTCCCCTGCTTCTCCCATCAGGCTTCTCAACAGGGGAGTCACCCTTTCTGTAGCTGACCTTACTACTGTCCAGTTGCCTTCCGTTCCCTGGCTCCGTATGGCTACTTTACCGGACCAAGACTTGGGTCCCTCAACGACCAGGTTGTTCTCGCGCTTAGCCGCCTCACGCTTCTATTTATGAAGAGGACGTGGCAGTTGTGGCAAGTCAGCAGTCCCGGGAACAATCACGGATTGTGCACTTAGGTGAGAAACGGGCACATCACGAATCACCCCGGGAACTGCTTCAGCCACACAGCCACCATGCCCCCTTGCTCCCTTGCTAAGCCGCGAGTGCGGTGATTATTTATTAAAAAAGTGACCTCTTGACGTGAGCTGTGGACCTGCTATACCACAGAGCTTTAGTAATGCAAAATTTCCCCCTAAGGACAAATCAAGTTCTATCTATCTATCTATCTAATCCTGCCGGCTATGCTATCTATCTACATTTTGTATATTGATTTTATCGATTATTTATTTTGTAAACTTTGTTTCTTTGTAATAAATTCACTGATACATTTTGCACCACCTCTTGACTGTGTGTGTCCTCATCTGCCCAGCTCATCCTTGGTTTATGACTATCAACGATTCCAAGTGTAAGCTGCCATGGATTATGAAACCAACACAGACTACAACACAGACTGGTGGTACTGAGTCATCACAACCGGCCATCACAGGACTGTGCCATCATAGTTTGTGACTCACTAAGATTATGTAAATGAAGTGTGTGACTTGAGACTTTTTTTTTAATCTCTAGTTGTGAGCACTTTTATAGAAACATAAATGTTAAGGGAAAGCTGGTATCACCACAGAAGGGTCATGATACCCTATGCAGGACATCAGGAATGTTCTTCGTGTCTTTTACAGGTTCAAATAACTTTCCGACTCTCTTTGCCCTGAAGTATACGCATATCCACTGGATCTGCCAGCTGGGAGCACCCTGTTCCAGAAACACTTGCTCATAATGATTGCCAGCACGATCAGCACCAGCCCCGCTGCTCCAAATCGGAGGTAATTCTGGAGTGAAAAATCTACAAGGATAAAAAAGGGAAAAGTCACCGTGGTTTTCTTTGGGGGCAAAAATAATAATTTTTGCTGTCCACCAAACCAATAAAACACTTCACTCTAAGCAGGATCATTCAACATCTCCAGCATATGCTTAGCATTTTTGTTCAGACTTGATCAGCATTAAAGTAATCAATCAGACATCAGCTTCAGTCATAAACAACAACTCATAAATGTATGCTGTGCAGTCTGCCTCTGTCGAAGTAAAGTCACCGATTAGACCCAGCACCCTCGATCCGACTTGGTAGACACACACGACTGACTTCCTTAAAAGTCACCGTTAATCTGTGGAGTGAACAAGTTTAGTTTGGGTCTCTCACCTGACACACGTAACTGAACGGGGTCACTAAAATCCGTATGAAGCTCTCCTTTTGAAGCCCGACACTTGTACTCTCCACTATGTGAGAGACTCACAGGCTCGATGGTGAAGCTCAGTTCCCTTTGTGTTTTGGTAGAGTTTTCATCTCCGATCTTCTGCAGCTCATATCTCCAGCCAAGTGGCTCACCATCAAGAAGACAGAGCAGCTGGACTTCATCTCCTACATAAACCTCTCTACCTCTGCGTCCAGAAATCACCTTTAATCTGGTTGACCTTTCTGAAAGTGAAAAGATGAAAGAGTGAAATTACAAGGCTCAGTCAGTCAGTCAGTCTTTACCTAACCCACTATATCCTAACACAGGGGTCTGTTGAAGCCAATCCCAGCCAGCACAGGGCGTAAGGGAGGAACAAACCCCCGGGCAGGGCACCAGCCCACTGCAGGTACAAGGGTCAAGTGGAGATGAACTTTAGGAGACTGATGCCTTCTCTTCTTATCACTTTCAAGGATACACATAAGAAATTTGACAAATGAGAGGAGTCCATTCAGTCCATCAAGCCTGCTTGTTTGTAGGACCGTAGTGAACTGCAACAAATCCTCTGCACATTTCTCTTTTTTTCCCAGCTTAAAGTAATAAGAGGGGATCCGCTTTAACAATGAATCTCAGATCAGGATGAATATCCAAACATTTGTGCTGTTGAGTGCCTTCTTCCATAACTTGGGGAGGCAAACGAGCAGGTGTCACACAGAACTGGACGCGTGACCAGTGAAGTGAAAGAAATTATCCTAACTGAGACAACGTCATCTCTGTTGACGTGAGAAAATGTTATTTTCAGTTTTCAAATATTATTCATTTATACAAAACCCTGACTGTGTCCTTCAGTGATTCACTGCCAAGTGTGAAGCACCTGGGATGAGGATCAGCACCCCCATGTCTAAGGTCACAGTTCTCTCTACCACAGAAGAGGAGATTACGGTCACCAGGTGAGGGAGGAACAACTGTCCTTAGTGGAGGAGTTCAAGTATCTCATGTTCTTAGTCATGTAGAGTGACAGAAAAAGGGAACATGAGATTGACAACTAGGAAAAGAAAATCTGAGCACATCTCCCCAGTTTTGATGTCACTACACTGGTTACCTGTGCCATTCAGAATTGACTTTAAAATCCTGCTGATGTTTTACAAAGCCTTCAATAATCTGCTCCATCCTATATTTCAGAATGCCTCTCACCTTACACTCCAAATCATAACCTTAGATCTTCAAATGAGTGGCTGCTTAGAATCTCAAGAGCTAAACTTAAAAGAAGTAGTGCTGTTATGGATCTAATAGCTGACCGATAGAAATTCGTCAAGCTAATATGGTGGAGCACTTTAAAAAACTGCTAAAAGCACATTATTGTAACGTGCTTTCTCATAGCTTCATTTTAGTGTATCCCTGATATTCTGTACATGCATTTAATTACCATTTTTACCATGACCCCTACTTTCTCTGCTTTTCTTTTTCTGGTTTTCTGTGGCGCCACCATCACCTGATCAGGGCACCGTGCTGTCCCTACTTTGAAGGGTTAAAGGCCAGAGGTCCACATGACCATCATCATCTACTGTAATTCTTCCACATGAAGCCTGAAAACCATGAGGACTTATTGAGATCATTGATGTTTAGGCAGAATGCCTTAGGGGGCTTGGGTGGTCTTGTGGCCTCAGAACCCCTGCAGATTTTGTTTTTTTCACCAGCCCTTTGGAATTTTATTTTTTTCTGTCCTCCTGGCCATCTAAGGCTAAGGATCTCTGCTTGTATCCCGAAGGTTGCCAGTTCGAATCCCCATCACCGCCAAAAGAGATCCTACTCTGCTGGGCCCTTAACTTTGAATTGCTCCAGGGGTGCCGTACAATGGCTGACCCTGCGCCCTGACCCCAAAGGGTATGCGAAAGCTAACAAATTGCTAATATAAGAAATTGTATATGGCAAAATAAAGCACAAAAAAAATTTGGACCTTACTTTATTCCTTGTTACTTAGCATTGCCTAATCTTATTTTTATATTTTTCTTTCTTTATCTTGTAATGCACTTTGCTCTGCATCATTTGTATGAAAACGTGCTATAGAAATAAATGCTGTTCTTGTTGTTGACAAGCAGATTGGCGCAGCAGTAGTTCTGCGGGCTCTGGTGAAGCGGTAGTTGAGTCTAAAGAGAAAATTCTTGTTTTTTATTTCACCTTATATAGTTTCTTGTATTAGGAATTTGTTCGTTTTTGTATACCCCTTGGGGTCAGAGCGCAGGGTCAGCCATTGTACAGCATCCCTGGAACAATTCCAGGTTAAGAGTCTTGCTCAAGGGCCCAGCAGAGTAGGATCTCTTTTGGCAGTGACGGGGAATTGAACCAGCAACCTTCTGGATACCAGCACAGATCCTTAGCCTCATAGCCACCACTCCTTCCTAAGGTTTACCGGTCAATCTACATCCTTGCCCTAACTTTTGCTAATGAGCTGTGGGTAATGACTGAAAAAAAATGAGGTTTCTTCAGAGGATGGCTGGGCTGACACTCCGTAATAGGTCGAGAAGCTCAGGAGAATTTGGGAGAGTCTCAGAGTAGAACTGCTGCTCCTCCAGATCGAGAGGAGTTAGTTTGAGGTAGTTGAGCTGCTCCTTGCACATCCCTACTGGGAGAAGACCCTGTGACACACCCAGGAAATGCTAGAGGACTCTAGAGGAAACAGTTGAGGTGGTTTGGGCATGCCATAAGGATGTCCCCCTGGCACCATCTCACTGGATGAATATCTTGAAGCACATCCAGGATGCACTGGAGAGATTCTATCTTTCGGCTGGCTCGAAAAATCCTCAGAAAATGATGGAATCTGTAGCTGGGCTGACCTGCTTGTCTTGCCATCACCACCACCTTCATCAGGAAAAGTGGTTTCAGGGAACACAAACAAAATCTGGGCAGCTGAACTAGAAAACGTCACAAAATAACCAAACATGGCAGACAAGATAAAGGAAAAAACAGAAACACTAAACTGAAGTGCGTTTTCTTGTATAGACAGACATGGATGCTTTCTTTGAACACATGGGGGTCTCCAAGGTATGCACAGCAAACCTCACATTATAAGCAGAGTTTTGTTGCTTACCAAAATAAGAGACAATTAAAGCTGAATGAATGATTGCCAGAGAACAAATGCTTCAGTATTTGAGAGATCTTTGACAAAAAATTCAAATTAACCTTCTGATTACCAAGATTGCAATTAATTTATTGAAACATTGATTCTATCGAACATGTTAAGCTAACAGAAATTATAGAGACTGTCTTACTTCATGGTTGTGTTTGTGGGAAACCTGTGGTAAAAGTTCTGATTATACAATAAAGAGAAGCAACCAAACTTTCATTGAGTTAAACTTCCTTTAACTAAAGACACAGAATAGCCATACGTGAACAGAGCTACAGTGTCCAGAATACGCAGAATCATTGCTGACCCTCCTGTAGATATAAACTTACCTTGGACGTTCAATAAGACAAAATTGCTGGGCAATGAATGGACACGAGTATCGCGTCTGTAGGCATCACATGTGTACACTCCGTTGTAGGACGAATTCACAAACTGGATTATTTGAGTTTTTTGATCAGTGTGACTCCTGAATGGCTGATTATTTACGAACCATCGAAATATCCGAGTATTAACAGTGTCCTCAACAATGCATTCTAGAGTCACACTGTCTCCAGTGTACACTCTCTCTTGTGGAGCCTTCAATATCAGAGTCGTCTTTACATTATCTGTAGGGTAGAAGAGATAAGAATAGCTGTTGAACATAAAACAACCACAAACAGACACAATGGTGAGCTAATGCTAATAAATAAATGAGTTACTTCTTTAAATACACGTTGAGTTTCTGTCATCTTTAATTTCACAACGACAAAGAGACACTAGAAGAGGTCATATCACTCACTGAGTTTATGTGAAGAATTCTCTTTGAGAGGATGTGAGCAGGCTGGTGTCTCATACACTGAACTGAAGAATCTTTAATTGTTCCATACTTTGATTACAGAGTTTTTAAATATTTAGAGGTCTCCGTGATTTTCACACTTACTTTTTATTAAATTTTAAAGTATCTGAAGGTTACATGTCTTGAGTAGAGGAGTTGCTGAACACTAGAAACAGTAAATGTGATGAGCTTCGTTGGAGTTTGACTGATACTACTGGCTGCTGAGCACCTTGCATATCAAGGTCAAATGTGCAACGGAAACTTCTTTTTTTGAACATATGAACATAAGAAATCTGACAAATAAGATGAGACCATTCAGTCCATCAAGCCCATTTGTTTAGCTAATCGCTAAGCTGTCTCAATATCTCATCCAGATTGTCAATGTTTCAGTTTCAACTCCAGGACTCGGTAGTTTGTTCCAAAGTCCTACAAACTCTTTGCGCAAAGAGGCGCTTCCTGGCTTCAGTGTAAAATGCACTGCTCCTTAATTTCCACTGATGTCCTGGAGTATGTGATTCACCCTTAAGTTGAAACAATATTGCTTTTTATGAATATTGCAAATTATATCACAATGAAGAAGACCCAGATCTTTTAAGGAAACACTTAGTTTTAGATTCTAAACATTTATATTTGGTATATCAGTGTCAAGGTGGCACAGTGGGTAGCACTGCTGCCTTGCAGTAAGGAGAACCGAGTTCACTGCCCAGGTCCTCCCTGCATGGAGTTTGCGTGTTCTCCCCGTGTCTGCGTGAGTTTCCTCCCACAGTCCAAAGACATGCAGGTTAGGTGCACTGGCGATCCTAAATTATGCTTGGTGTGTGTGCCCTGCGGTGGGGATGGCACCCTGCTCGGGGTTTGTTTCCTGCCTTGCACCCGGTGTTGGCTGGGATTGGCTCCCGTGACCCTGTAGTTAGGATATAGCAGATTGGATAATCAGCTATTGGGCTGACCTACTTGTCTTGCCATCACCACCACCTTCATCAGGAAAAGTGGTTTCAGGGAACACAAACAAAATCTGGGCAGCTGAACTAGAAAATGTCACAAAAGAACTGAACATGGCAGACAAGATGCTGTTTTATCATGGAAGAGTTTTGGGGTCACCCTATCCTAACTTTGTTAAGTAGACACACTGTGTGTCCTCCACAGGAAAACAGATGGAGGCTGGTTAAGAGTAAATTTTGTGCAAACCTTAGAAAGTGGAGGAATGGGTTACTATTTATAAAGTGTGGTAGGCAGTACTGCTCAACTTGATGATATTTGAAAAACAGAGACTGACAAACTTGTACAAGCATTAAAAGTAAGGTGTTTTCACACCACTGGAACGACACTCTGTGCCAGGGTTAGAAGATCAGCAGTTTGGGAGAGCATCAGAGTGGAGTCAGTGCTCGTCCTGATCAATATGAAGCAGATGAGGTGGTATGAACATATTGTGACAATGTCCCCCCTCGGGCACCTTCCCTCTAGAACTGTTTGGTGCACAGCTCACTGGGTGGAGATCTTGCAACAAATCCAGGATGCACTGCCTTGGGAATTTCTCAGGAAGAGCTTGAATCTGTAGTTGGGAACAGAAAAGTCTAGGCTATCCTGCTTGGCCTGCTGCCACCATAACCCTCAACAGGAAAAATGGTTTTATGAAAAGGAGATGGGATTAATAAGCTATGTAATGCTGCACGGCCTGTTCTTGTGAAAATGATGTTCTTCTAGTGCTCAATGTAAACGTCTTGTTTTACTCCTACGTAATCCTTTTTTTAACTTATTTTTACAATGGTAAATATAGTGGGGGATACTACAGTCTTGAGGTACTTTACCCCAATATTATCAGAATATTAACCATGCTAACATTACAAATAGCGGAACACAAGAGCAGGAGTTTATAGACTGTCACTTGGCACTTGGGACAGATGAAGGGCCTGAACAAAAGTATTTCTACACCACATCAGGGAGTGGTGAAGTTCACTAACTCTTTTTCTTGCTTTCCTGCAGACCATTCATGGGAAATTCTACCTGACCCCAATGACGTCACTTCCATTTCCGGCCCGATGTCACCTCTGGTCTCAAACCCATTAATGAAGATCCTTCTGGATCCGGCCCTTTTGATGACGTCACATCCGGGTCGAGGCTATGGAAGAGGATCATTCCAGTTCTGTCCTAGATGAGCTCATTTCCTGTTCTGGCCTTTAAAAACGCCATCTTACCTCCATACCATCAGTTCCGTATTGAACTCAAATCTCCCTTCTGCAATCAGGGAACAATATACGGGTGGCTGCCCCAAACCTTTTTTCGACTTTTGTGTCTGCTTATTGTGACAAGACAGTGGTTGTTTTTAACACAGTATGTCAAGGCACAAATGGAGGGGGTTATAGGATTCTATAATAACCAGAATGGGATTCAGTGTGTAGAGGAGATCGAACCGTCAGGGTTTTGTCAAAACACAGATGCAAAGGCTAAAAGTGTTAAGTTTAACTTTGGAAGGGCACATTTTGAACAGATGAGTCAAAGTGATACATTGGGTTAAGTGTGGATACAGTCGAGGAACAGGTTTAAAAATGTTTTACATATAATGCAGGACAGGTACATCCTAAAATCTGGAATTAGTAAGACATTTTAGAAAATATACAGTGGGTTAATGGGGAGTTGAAAAGGACACCGCAAAAACAGATGAATAAGACACACAAGACAACTAACATCACTAACAGTAGGGAGCATGAGAGCATAAAAGCAATAGTTAAAAATGATATTTGGGAGGCTAAAAGATAGTTAGAGAGAAATATTGCAGAAAAAGCAAAATATGACCCTTGGTATTATAGTAGTTAGTGTAGTCACAGATTAGGTAAAGTGTATCAAGAATAGTGTGTGTGTTTGTGGTGGTGTTACAATATACAGACAGTGAAACGGCAAACTCACATTTGACTCACAGTAGATAACCTCCCAGTGGTAAAAGGAGCGACTGAGGAGCTACTGAGAGATTTGGAGATTAGAGAGGGAGAAGAGCTGCTTGAGTTAAAATGGCTGCAATCTAACTTATCACCAGGACCAGATAACATTTATCCTTGAGTGGTTAAGGAGGCCCATTTGCGCAGAATTAAACCCTTTACCCATATTTTTCAAAAGTCACTGCAAACTGGGGGAGTTCCTAAGTCCTGGAAAATAATAAATAGCGTCCCATTATATAAAAAGGGTGATCGGGCAGATCCAAGTACTGTAACTGTTAGCCACTAGACATATTTAGAGCATTAGAACAATCTAGACGAGAACAGGCCATTCAGCCCAACAAAGCTCACCAGTACTATCCAGTAAGCTTAACCAGTTAGCATAACGTGGTTGAAAATAAATTAATGTAAGGAATTATTAAGGAGAAGACTGACAAGCAAGCATATGGTAAGAGCAGGGGTTTTAATTTTGTCATTAATTAAGACCACTTTGCAGAGATCTGTTTTGCCAATAAAAATCTTTTTTTGTTGATCAGTGTCAAAAAATCCAAATTAAACCCATTGTGTTGTTTAACAACAAAATGCAAACACATGCAAGTTGTGAATACTTGTCAGAAGCACTGTATTATTTATTACTTGTTCTAATCAGTTTTGATTCAGATAGATGCAGTTTCTGAGTGAAAGCTTAAAGCCCGTGTCTCTGTCTAACTGCTCCTAGAGGGCTGGGAGGTTAGACTGTTCATTCCTTGTCTAACTGCAGTCCCCTAAGGGCACAAGGCTATACCTTGGCAAACCCTCTACTGGTAGCAAACTGGGTTGAAATAAAGTTTTAAAAGTAAGGAAAACACAATTCAGTGAGAAACCTGCCATAGGAGTCTCCCAGGGTGAAACACACGGGATGCAGACGGGAGAGTGAAACAAATAAGAGGTTACAGGTAAAAGTTGTGTAACTGGTTTTTAACATTTCTTCCCATCTACCATTTAGAAAATAAAATGAAAGGTTAGTTGGTATGTTTTGTGTTAACTGCGAGTCGTAGTACTCCAGGACGGCTGGTTTGAGTTAACAAAATATCAGCTATTATAGAACTGGCATGCAGATGTGGAGATTAAAGTCAGAGAAATTAAACTGTAAGGATTAGAAACCCCTAAAGAAAATCAAAATGACACGACTTTGAAGCTTTGGAGGGTAGCCCAATTTTGTTCTAATAGTGAGAATAAAAACACCCCAAGACGTAAGAAGAAAAGCAGAGCCTCCATTCTGAAACATAAAAGTAAGACACAAAACCTGCGAGTGTTCGTGTCCGTGCAAAATCGAAATCGTATGAACTCACCTGTCTCCTGTGCGAATGAAGTCACTGAAATCAGAGCTGAAAGAAAGGGACACGGAACACATTTCAAATTTTAATTTTCAGACCTCATTAGTGCATTATGACTGTAGTCTAAACATAACATCCCTTGAATTATATTCAGAACTCTTTACAATATAACCTAACATTTTATTTGCCTTTTTTTTTTTTAAGGACTCTTGCTGCATAAAATATCCCAGGCTAAGTTCAGGTCTTCATGATCTGCTTGCTACGTAACCCTACTGTGCATTAGGATTTTTAAAGCTCAAAGACTGAGATTCATATGCAAAGAACACTTCCAAGATTTAATGCTTCTTTGTTAAGCAATGGAGCTATGAAGACCCACACAGCCCAGTAAAGAGCCATTACAGGAGTGTGTGGGACGAGTCAACATCAGATAACAGTAACAAACCCATTCAGACTCTCAGGGGCCTGGAGCCAAATTTAGCAGCACCAGACAGGAATCAAGCAATCCATGAGGTGCAGCCAAGTCCTACATAGAGTCAAGGTGAGGTTGAGGTAGCATTTATGATGAACCTAAAAGGTATAATCTTTGGGGAAGTAAGTGATAAAAAAATGTAATTTAAGCAGAAAATTCCAAAATGAGAGAAACTTTGGAAACTACTGAAGTACCGAACTTCTCCTTGAAGGTAAATAACAAAGCAAAAAAGGAAAAAAAAAATCCACTCACGCTAATAAGGTAATCAAATCAGAATCAGCCTAAGGGTCAGTCGAAAGAGCAGCACGGTGGCACAGTAGCACACTGCTGCCTTCCAATAAGGAGACCGGGGTTCACGTCTTGGGTGTTCCCTTTTTGGAGTTTGTATGGTCTCCCCGTGTCCGTGTGGATTTCTTCCAGCTGGTCCAGTTTCCTCCCAAGGTCCAAAGACATGTATGTTACGTGGCCCCTACTGCATGTGAGTGTGTGCTCACCCAGAGATGGACTGGCGCCCTGTTCAAGTGTTGTTCCTGCCTTATGTGTGGTGCTTGCTGGGAAAGGCTCCAGCTTCTAATGCTCTGGACCAGCAGGTTTAGAAAATGGAAGGTTTGCTCAAATCAGAATGAACTAATGACATGGAAAATACTCATTACAAGAATTAAAAAGATTTGGTTCTCTGTTCCGTTATTATGTTGTATGCCAAGGAAGGCTGTGCAGGGTAACAAAAGATGAGGTCCCAAAACAGGGACACTGCTTAGGGCCCAGAAGAAGGCAAGAAACAGACGCAGTCCTTCCTCTTTAGGACATTAGAACCCTCTAGACGAGAACAGGCCATTCAGCCCAACAAAGCTCGCCAGTCCCATCCACTTGTTTCCTCCAAGAAAACATCAAGTCGAGTTTTGAAAGTCCCTAAAGTCTTACTGTCCACCATACTACTTGGTCACTTATTCCAAGTGTCTATCGTTCTTTGTGTAAAGAAAAACTTCCTAATGTTTGTGCGAAATTTACCCTTAACAAGTTTCCAACTGTGTCCCCGTGTTCTTGATGAACTCATTTTAAAATACAGTCTCGATCCACTGTACTAATTCCCTTCATAATTTTAAACACTTCAATCATGTCACCTCTTAATCTTCTTTTGCTTAAACTGTAAAGGCTCAGCTCTTTTAATCTTTCCTCATAACTCAACCCCTGTAGCCCTGAATCAGCCTAGTCGCTCTTCTCTGGACCTTTTCTTGTGCTGCTATGTCTTTTTGTAGCCTGGAGACCAAAACTGCACACAGGACTCCAGATGAGGCCTCACCAGTGTGTTATAAAGGTTGAGCAGAACCTCCTGTGACTTGTACTCCACACATCAAGGCGCTATATAACCTGACAGTCTGTTAGCCTTCTTAATGGCTTCTGAACACTGTTGGGAAGTTGATAGCTTAGAGTCCACTAGACTCCTAAATCCTTCTCATAAGGTGGACTCTCGATTTTCTGACCGCCCATTGTGTATTCAAACCTAATATTTTTACTTCCTATGTGTAATTCTTTACATTTACTGACATTAAATTTCATCTGCCACAAATCTGCCCAATTCTGTCTGCTATCCAAGTCCTTCTGTGATGATATAACGGATTCCAAATTATCTGCTAATCCACCTATCTTGGTATCATCTGCAAACTTAACCAGCTTGTTACTTATATTCCTATCTAAATCATTTATATATATTAAAAATAGCAGCTGCCCCAGCACTGACCCCTGCTGGTCACCACTCTTAACATCGGCCAGTTCTGATGAGGTTCCTCGCACCATCACCCTCTGCTTCCTGTGTTTGAGCCAATTCTGCACCCATCTAAATACATGACCCTGAACTCCCACTTCTTTAACTTGATGCCCACCCTCTCATGTGGCACCTTATCAAATGCTTTCTGAAAGTCCAGATAAATAATATCATAAGCTCCACTTTGATCGTATCCTTTTGTTGCCTCCTCATAGAATCCCACCCTGTCAGTAAAACACGACCTCCCTCTTCTAAGCCCCTCCTCTTCCTGTCCTTGCCATGTGTTGCTCAATCTTATCCTTAATAATTTCTTCCATTAATTTTCCTGTGCTGCATGTTAAGCTTACTGGCCTATAGTTGCTTGGATTTTCCTGGTTACCCTTTTTATTCAATGGGATGATATTTGTCATTTTCCAGTCCTTCAGAATCTCTCGAGTGCGCAGTGACTTCCTAAAAATATGTGTCGGGGGTTTCTATCTGTGCTCACTAGCCTCCTTAAGAGCATGAGGGTAAATATGATCTGGTGCTGGTGATTTGTTTGATTTGATGGTACTGAGACCCCTTCACGTTCTGTGTTACAGGTTTATATTTTTAAATGGAAAAATCTGACATTTTTGCCCATCAGTCTACTAATTTTTTTCCCATAAGCAATAATGAAAAAGTGAAAAGGTGTTTTCAGAAAAGTTCAACAATACTAGTTTTTATTTGGCAGTAGCTATCTTAAATAATACTTACTATAAATATTGTAATTAATAATAACAGTTGA
This sequence comes from Polypterus senegalus, assembly GCF_016835505.1. Lineage (NCBI taxonomy): Eukaryota > Metazoa > Chordata > Cladistia > Polypteriformes > Polypteridae > Polypterus > Polypterus senegalus. The sequence goes on from NC_053171.1 coordinate 2,001,417, forward strand.
AATATATTATAGAGCAAGGCAGGTGACCTTTGCTCAAATTTATCAGAATGAAATCCAAGCAAAAATACAGACAAAAAAAATAAAAATAGATGCCATAACTGTGATAATATTTATAATAGACCTGAAAATTAAGAGAAAATCCTGATTTATACGTACATACTTAAACACATACATATATGAGCATGTGTGCGCTGTAAATAGTGTGTGTATATAATATGTATAAAATTAACACTAACATTTTCATTTATACATCAGAAATCTTTTTTTTTATTAATAATGAAAATAGCCCTTACAAAAATGAAATACATGTAAAATATATTTAAAAAAAAAAATCTTGGTACACAGTGGCGCAGTGGTAGTGCTGCTGCCTCACAGTAAGCAGACCAGGGTTCATGTCCCGGGTCCTCCTGCATGGAGTTTGCATGTTCTCTTCACATCTGTATGGGTTTCCTCTCGCAGTCCAAAGACATGCAGGTTAGGTAGACTGACAATCCTAAACTGGCCCTAATGAGTGCTTGGGGTGAATGTGTGTGTGTGTGTGTGTGTGTGTGTGTGTGTGTGTGTTTGCCCTGCGATGGCCCTACGCACTGTCCAGGGTGTGTTCCTGCCTTGCGCCCTATGCTAAACTGGGACAGGCCCAGCAGACCTCTGCGACCCTGTTCAGAACTGAGCGTGTTAGACAATGACTGACTGATATTACTACATGTCATGCACTAGAAAGTCCCAAAGCATAAAGTGTCAAGAAATATTCAAAATGCCCACTAGAGGGGGGAAAATTACAGCCAAAAACAGAGCTAGTTACATAGAGGTTACATGTAGAATCTTCAGAAATATAAGATTTATTTTCAAAAGAGGCTCTGTTGAATAGCGAAGCTCCAAAGAACACAAAAGGCACAGCAGGAATGAATGAAAAAGGAAATTCCAGGAAAATGATCCACAATCACAAATATACTACAAAGTCAAAAATCCAGTAATTCACAAATAATCAAAAAGAGCTAAATACACAGCAGAATCGCCACCATCCACGCCGTTAAACCCACCAGCACAGACACTTTTAATGACCTGCAAGGGACTCTGGCTTGTCAACGCCTTTATAGATCTGCGGGTCAGTCCTATACAGTGAGAGTGATGGACAGTTGGCATCGCCTCTTAGGGAACCACCGACAAAACACATGGCAACGTAGAACAAGAAACACACAGACACACAGAAACTAAATGACAACCGGCCAGGAACCCTGGCTGAGATATAACATTTATGTTATAAAATACTTCAACGATAAATACATTACAAAATCTTGTAGTATACTGAAATATTTTGTAAAATATGTAAATTATTGTAGTTTTTGTTTAGTGCAATATTTTTTTACCAAAATATTAAAATATGTTTCTTAATATATTTTTAAAATACTAAGAATAGTATACAGTAAAATACACTAAAATATGCTTATAAGTAAAAATAATTAAATATAACAAATAGCTATATGAACGTATTTTGCAATCTGTTATAAAATACTTCAAGGATAAAAATATTACAAAATCTTGCAGTATACTGAAATACTTTGTAAAATATGTAAATTATTGTAGTTTTTGTTTAATGCAATATATTTACCAAAATATGAAAATATACAATAGTACACAGTAAGATACATTTTAGAAAATATAAATATTTAAATATAACAAATAGCTATATGAATATAATTTACAATGTGTTATAAAACGTTTCAAGGATAAATATATTGCAATATATAAATAACCAAGTATTTTGCAAAATATGTAAATTATTGTCATCTTTTGTATAATATATTTTCCAAAAATATATTTATGAATATATTTTAATATACCAAGAATAATATACTATAAAATACACTTTAGATAACCACTACAATATAGTTTTAATTAAAATATTTAAACATAACAATTAGCCATATTAATATATTTTACAATATGTTATAATAATATTATTATGTTATATATAATGCAATATATTCTCCAAAAATATAAAAATATATTTTAAAATACCAAGAATAATATAATGTAAAATACACTTTGGAAAACTATTACAAAATTCTTTTAAACAAAACTAAATTCTAGTTACAGTGTGCAGTATTTTGGAGTTTCTATTTCAAGATACCTATCGACTTTGTGTAACGCACAATATTTTTAAAATTCACTAACCTGGCATTGACAATATCCAGTAGTCCAGTAGCCTCTACTAGAGCTTTCAGATATCGAGATGTGTTGTAGACTAATAAATTACTTTTAATGAGCTTTACAGGGTTGAAAATAAATGGGAATCATTTTATTTTAGATATATTTTAAAAAGCCTCATTTAACCTACATATATGTCAATTTATATTGAAAAACATGTCCCCATTGTTTTTGGATATATTTCAGTATATTTTGATTTCTGCAAGGAAGATCAGCTAACAGAACATAAAAATTATTCTTTTTATTGAATAAAACTACAAATGAAAATTAGAAATTTACTTACACATGATGAGGGAAAGTTCAAAGGCTTGCATTCTCCACTTGTGTTTGCAGAAAATGGAACATTTCAGATTAACATTATATATTAAGCAATTCTGTTACAATTTTCAGGAAGTGACACCAGACACGCTGTCCTCATTAAACAAACCACAGTAACACTTTTCAAAGTTTAACATTCCACATGTTACTTTGAACATTGTGTTGCTTGCAAAATTATATCTTTAGTTATTTGATGGTATTTCACAAGCTCAGGGCACACCACCAGGACAGAGAAATAAACATGAAATCTTAATAGATGTGAGCTACACATACATATGTGCATATGGTGCATAACTAGAAATGTTTTTCTTTGTAAAGCTTTTTTAAAGCCAGTAATACAATAGAATAATTTTGACAAGAGCAGGCTATTCAGCCCAAGAAGGTCACCAATCCTGTACACTGAGATTCTCCAAAATAACTTGTAGCCGAGATCTGAAGATTCCTAAAGTCCTTCTCTCCACCACACTATGTTTACTCCAAGTGTCTGTGGTTCGTTGAATAAAAAACTTTCTCACATTTGTGCAAAATATGCCATTAACAAGTTTTCAAGTGTGTCCCTGTGTTCTTGTGCTGAATTTATTTTAGAGTTGACTCATGGAATAAAAGACCAATCCCCCCATTGCAGGCTTTGTGTTGATGACATTATGTTGTGTGCCACTAGAAAACAGGAAGTGGGTAGGATGTTGAAATAATTAGGAAGACAGATGGTTGAAGTTAAATAGGCAGAGGTCAGAATACATGAGGTTTAATGATGCCCAGGATTCAGAAGTTAGCTGGCAGGAAAAGCTATTGAAATAGAGATGGATAAATTTAAACATCTCAGATCAGTGATAGCCCAAGATGGAAAACCAGATGGAACAATTTGAAGAAGGTATCAGGCGTATTGTGTGATTGAAGAATTAAGATGAAGGTTTTTAAGATAGTGGTAAGGCCTGCAATGATATATAGAGTTGAGACGTGAGCAGTAAAGGGAAGTCAGATGTGGCAGAAATGAGAATTTTCAGATGTGTTTGTGGAGTTACAAAAAAGAACAAAGAAATGAGACAATCAGAGGTACAACAAAAGTGGGAGAGAAATCTAAGAGAGTACTGGAAGTAAGTTGAGGTGGTATGGATGTGTGATGAGGAGAGACAATGAATATGTGGGCAAAAAAGCGATGGGAATGGAAGTCTATGGGAAGAGAAAGTGAGAAATGCATGAATGCATGAATGTTTAATAATCAAGAAGTTGTCGTTAGTAAAGAGGTTGATGAGTTATTGTAAAGTCTGCTGTACAGATGGAGATGGAGAAAGTGAAGTGGTTGTGGTGATTTAGAACAGGGGTCATCAAGTCCGGTCCTGGAGGACCACCATGCCTGCAAGTTTTCATTCTCACCCTTTTCTTAATGAGTGCCCTGTTTTTGCTGCTAATTAACTTCTTTTGAACTAATTTTAATTGACTTGCTCTTGAAGACTCAGGCCCCTTACTTGTTTCTTTTTCCTTTATTAGCAGCCAAACAATAATGAGATACAAAATGAGCCAAAACAGCTGGTGTCCATCATACAATATCTGAAAAGAAAGAAAGATGAAGTTCTCAGGAATGTCAATCTGCTCAGGTCCACAAAACATTTGACCAGCGCTCTTAGAAAAGAGAAAATCAACAATTTCTGAAATGTCTGCTATTGCACCACGAGAGCAGCAACAAAGCCACAAAATTAAAGAATTGGTTTAATTAACGACAAGAATCAGCACCTCATTAAGCAGCTGGTTGGAGTTTGAGGCCATGACTTAGTTGGTCTTTTGTTGGCTCCCTCACTTCACTTTTCATTTCTGTTTGGGTGCCGTTTAAGGAAAGAAATGAAGAAATTCAGAGGAACGATGAAGAAATTCAGGGGAGCAAATCATAAAAAAGCAATTTAATTAAAATGAATTCACAAGAAGTTAATTGGCAGCACAAACAGGGTACTCATTTAAAAAAAAGGTTAGATTGAAAACCTGCAGCCATGGTGGTCCTCCAGGACCGGACTTGGCGACCCCTGATTTAGAACATAAGAATATATAAAATCTGACAAATGAAAGGAGACCATTCAATCCATCAGGCTTGCTTGTTTAGCTAATAGCTAAGGTGTCCCTGTATCTCATCCAGTGGGACACTTCTCAAAGGTTGTCATTCATTCAGAATGACTCATCATTAAGATATTGGCAGCAGAATGAATCAGGTTTGGTTCTGAGTCAGCCAGAATGATGTGACTTCCTTCCTGGGCAGTGACATGGATGAATTCAGTCCGTATTTCAATATCTTGATTATACACTTTAGCTTTAATTGTACTCTGCTCCCTTCTCCACCTTTGAATATTCACCAAAATCACCAGTCCCTGTGGTGCCCCATGCAATGGTACTGCTGGACAGTTTCAGACCGCGGGCATCTGGAAATGTAACTGAACAAGCAGAGGATGGGAGAATGGAGACTCAGACAGTGATGTCTGTTCAAATAAAAACTGAATTCTGGTTAATTCCAGGGGTACCTATAAGTATTTTTATTAAATCAGTGGGGTGACTCACAAGGAGATACCAAATGCCATTCCAAATTTTTCCAATACTAGAACGCTAAACCAACAAGAGAGTAAATTTTACCAAAACTATAACTACTTACCTGAATGTGATCATCTATAAATAGCTATACTGTACAAAACTCTACTTTTCAATTGACAGAGAACTTGGCTTATCACAGTCCCTCGCCGGCTTTTTCCACTTATCCAGCATTTAAATAATGTCTGAAATAAGAGGTGTAAGTCGGCGCCCAAGGGTAATCCTGAACTTGCTGTAATTCGCTATGAGATGTCACAGTTCAAACAACTTGAATGACAGAAGTCGATCATTTCTCCTTATTTGAAGTCAGGCCAGGTCCGAAACCTTTCCACCTCACTTTTATTCTCGGTCAGGATCTTTGCCTCTTCCATCTCCAGAAAAGCTTGTAACTTTTATCCTTTCTTCGGATATTCATCCTTTCGCTCCTTTCATTTTCGGATGAGCAGCTCTTCTAATTGGGCGTAACGGGGCTCTTTAAGTGGCGGGGATCACAGAACTATCAGGTGAATACAGGAATGCTTTATATTATCGTACATGATATTTTTCAGAGTCTCTTATATTGTCAGATGTTTTCGAATGTAGGCAGCCATCAGATCTTTTACGCTCACTGTGTGACATTTCTCAAGGTTGCAGCTTGTCTGAGAGGAAGCTGAGGTGGGCCAGTCCTGGGGGTCTGTGATGACAGCGGCATCTCTTCAATTTAATTTATAAATTCATTCAAAAATGTATAATAACAAGCCAAATCTTAAAATTATTAATTAATAACATTATTAATTACAAAAAAATCAATAATAATTCTAAGTAAAAAAGAGAGAGAGAGAGAAAGAGCTTCTGTAAGGGCTGCCGCATGGTCCAGCGCCTGGAAGTAATAACAGGTGAGGCTTAAGTAGAATAACATTTTCTTTAAGTTGAATTCTTTGTTGAGATTTGGTTTTATAATCAATTGTGTAAAACAGAACATAAAACAATCAGTCTATGTAAATTCAAACTGGAAATTATTTAATTGCTGATGTTCAGTACTTACTTAGACAGGCGGCAGCTATCACTGTCTTGATGTAATCTACCTAAGTTACCTCAGGTTATTAAACAAACTGAATATTTAATGACTGAAAATCCTGAAAACATTGCAACAACGCATAAAATGTGTGCAAGTGTGTGATGCCAAAGCTCAACACTTTATTGCAGTAAAGGTGTAAGTGTGAAGAAAAATTTTGACACTATCTGGGGTGGGTTTTCTGTGCTAAACAAATAAATGTTTGTTAGCATACATTCAAAAGGAGAAAGGGAGCAAGAACAATTCAAAAAACAATTCAGTTAGCACTAGAATCCCAGAAGCCTACGAGAAAACTCGTAATCCCGGCCAACCTTAATTCCTTTGCACAACTCCATCAGCGTCTTTTGTGTTGTAAATGTGTCGATCAGCACAAGCAGCCTGCTTTCCAATCCCCCCAAAGGGTTTTTATAGAAGTAACATATAAATGTTTTTCATATAAAGACCATCATAAAACATAATCACAAACAGGACTTTGCATGGTACCTTGGCAAGCTCTGTAAGCCTTGCTTTTTCTTTATAGGACATGCATGTGACATATTGATTGGCAGGATGATGCCTGACCTGTTGCTGCATCCAAACGGTGCCATCTTTCGCCTTTACGTCTAGTGCAGCTGCACTTTTCTTATGTGTAAGTGGACGTTTCTCACGGAGGAGGGCTTCTCTTTTCTTTCTCTGATGTAGAGCCCTCATCCTCATCTGAGTTTACCTCTGTTATAGCACGTCTTTATTTGAAAAAAGCAGTGTCAGTTCGTGGGGAGCGTGAATGTGACTAATGCTAACCTTTACAAGTACCATAAACTTACACTGGTTGTTACAGACTCAAATCAAATGTATGTTTTTATTGGTTAATAGTAACAATAAGAGCAGCTCACTTCTCAAAACGGAAACACCCAGAATCGAACCGGGAACGTCTTGATTGTGAGTCAGCAGTTCTTACCGCTGCACCACTCAAGAGGTCATGTCAGCATCATAACCCTAACCAGATTTCTTTTTCTACGGTTATCTTATTGAATAAAAGCGCACTTGTATTGTTACACTTTTTTGTGAAAGTGTTTATTTGATATTTGGACTTCATTCTTCACACATTATACACTTCACGTCTACATTTTAGCAATTATTACTAAATTATGAAAAACATTTCTTTTTTAGTTATGTGTTCAACAATTCCTGCCTCACATATCATCCTAAATTTACACCGTCACACTTAAATTTCCTGTCATTCTATATGTATACAGATCACTGCAGACACAGAACACACATGAAATGTATTTATTCCAAATGACAATATATTATTTACCCTGTACAATTCCAGGCACCTCACACCCAGATAAACAAGACTTGAACTCTGAGAGTCTTCTCTGCGACTTGAGCTGCGTCAGAGGGGTTGGGGATAGGATAGCAGGCTGCTTGTGCTGATCAACACATTTACAAAACAAAATACGCTGATGGAGAGGTGTGAAGGAATTTAAGGTGGGCCAGGATTACGAGTTTTTTCGTAGGCTTCAGGGATTCTAGTGTTAAGCTATGATTACATGTGTTTTGTTTCAGTACACTAAGTAATGCACATGGTACCTTCAGAAAGTATTCAGACCTTTCATTTAAATTCAGTTTCTTGCCCCACCAAGCCACACTTCATTCCCCGGAATGACAAAGATGAAACTGGATTTTAGTAATTTTTGCAAATTTATTAAAATTAAAAAAACTGAAATATACTATTGACACAAGTATTCAGATCTGTTTCAATGACACATGAAATTTTGGCTCAGGTAACCCCCTTTATATTGATTATCACTGAGATAATTCTACACCTTATTGGTGTCTATTTTCACAATCGATCCAAATGCATTCCTTGCTAGTTTTGGTTGTATTTATTTCACACTTTTCCAAATGAGTAAAGAACAAGCAAACACATTCTATAAAAAATTAACATATTTTGTATGATAAAAATAACACTTCATTTGATCCTTCTTGCACTGTTTTTCATTGCAACATTGCACCATATGACCTGTTTTCACATTGATTCATTGACACATCTGTGTTTTTCAGTATAAAATCACTTAGTATTTGCTATCCCTCTAAGAGCTTTCCTTCCATATCTTATGAGGGAAAAAAAACATCTTCCTAGTGCCCTTGGATATAATAAAAGTTGAAGTTAAAACAGACTGCACTGGGGAAAGATATACGCCAGCATACAGTGTCATATAAATGAGAGATCAGTCAGTTAAACGTGAACGGTCCGAGATTCTGACCTCTGAGTAGACTCCTGCATCGCTGCTGCTCACAGGGGACGTTCCTGCAAAACATAGGGAGCTGTGAGGTAGGTGAACATCAGCAATGCACACAACATTTGACAACGTGAGGATATATACCTTGTTTCTTCTTCTTTGGAAGGTGCACCAACTCTGAGTAAGTGACTTCATCTTGTCCTGTGAAATTACAGATTCGGGAGATGCCGTTTTTCAAGAGAATTTCTATTTAATATCTACTAAAATTAAGCCTTTTGCTACAAAACAGTACTCTGATTTACTTTCAGATTAAATAAATATTCTAAATAGAGGTGAACAGTTTAAGCACTTCTTTGGACTGCACTGAGTATTCTTCATTAGACTTTTCATCCTGGAACACTGATAGCCTTCTATTATACCTGTGGTGCACAGCCGGTTACCCACCTGCCTTTTTGACAGGATCCATCTCAACGATAGACTGATAATGGTGGGAGGCGTCTTCTTGCTCCTTTTGCACAGTAATCTCTTCTTTGCTGTTCTCATTTATTCTGCAAGAAGCACAGGATATGAAACAGAATGAAAGGAGAGGAACTGCTTTAGAATATTAACAACTATGGTGATTCTTGATTCAAGCAACTAATCTGGTGGTTTGGCGTGAAATACAAGCAAGCCAAAAGACAAGCAGGCATCACTACATAATGTAGCTACTGACGAATATCAGATAACTGAAAACTCTTCATGAGCTTCATATTCATTTCTTTATTGTTTTTATGTACATTAGCAATGAGCAAAACATCCATCCATTCATTATCCAACCCACTATATCCTAACTATAGGGTCACGGGGGTCTACTGGATCCAATCCTAGCCAACAGGGCACAAGTCAGAATCAAATCCCGGGCAGGGCACCAGCCCACCACAGGACACACCCACACACCAAGGACAATTTAAGATCACCATTGCACCTAACCTGCATGTCTTTGGACTGTGGGAGGAAACCGGAGTACCCGGAGGAAAACCACGCAGACACTGGGAGAACACAAAACAGCAGAGTTTTATTTTGAATACAGTTTAGTGAAACTGGTCCTAAAATTCATTAAAATTAATTTTTTTAGATCAAATTAGATTAGACAAACTTTGTTAATCCCAGGGAGAAATACAGCATTGGGCAGAAATGACCCTCAGATGTGCTTCTTAGCACAGTCTGATGGAATGAGCCCGTGGCAAAAAGCGTTCCAAGAGAGCGCCTCCTGGAGAATATGTAGGGGATTTTTCATGATGACTTTTAATTTTTCTATCATCCTCTTTTCAACACCAGCTTCCAATGTATCCAGGGTTCACCACAGCGTAGAACACCACACTGGCTACTATGGACTGATAGAGCATTTCCAGCAGCTTGCTGTACACATTAAAAGACCTGAGAGTCTCCTTAGCAAATCTAGTCTGTTTTGGCCCTTCTTGTCCAGTACCACTGTGTTGTCAGACCAGTCCCATTTGTTGTTTATGTGAACCCTCTACACCACGTTCACTCCCTGAATGGTGACTGATCACAGATCTTGGCATGCCGTAAGTCCACTACCAATTTTTATGGGAAGAAAGCAAAGAATACTGCTCATCAAAGGGAAGTTCCATGGCTGAAACTACTGTACCTTTTCTCAAATGCCCACCAGATGAGATGAAGAAAATAAAAATAAATATATATACAGTATATTGTTGTCACACACGTGCGACTAGGAGCGAGCTGAAAGGACCGAGTGGAGGTGATTACCCACCGGGCCAGGGGATGGCGGGGTGCTGTAAACCTATTTATGTTATCTCTGCAGACCAAATACGGGAAAACCTGTCTGATTTCTGTTCTGGCGCCTAGACAGACGTCACTTCCTATTCCGGCACCCAGACTGATGTCACTTCCTGTTCTGGTCAATTGACATCACTTCCGGTTTACAGCATATAAATCCTCCATCTTGCCAAACTAGTTCAGTTTATTCTGGGAACTCAAACCAACAACAACTTTGTCTGGATTTCAAACTTTTGCAGTTAGAAACAATATACGGGTGGCGTCCCCAAACCTTTTTCAGTGTGTTGAGACTCATTCTTTTACACTGTATATATATATATATATATATATATATATATATATATATATATATACACACACACACACAAGCACCATGAGCAGGTGCTATAGAAATGTAATTATTATTTATTATAATAACATTTCTTTGATTGTGAAATGTCAGATTGTGCTGCAATTTAAATTTTGCATGAATTATTTTATTAATCACTAATATACTTTAATATTAAATGATGTTAGTGAAGTTCTACATCAGTATGGTACTGTAAAGGGAAAAACAATTAAAGGTTATTTCCACAATGAAAAGGAAAGAAAGAGACACAACAGTTTAGCTGTGCAGCTTTTATCAAACCTGATGATGGGTGTTGAGCCAAGACATTGTGACTTAGAACCTTCTTTCTGTGCAGCCCAAACGTATCTCTAACCTACTTTCCTTTTTAGCATGGAAAATGCCTTTCACCTTTTCACTTTCTTGTATACAAATTGTAGGGAAAGTATTGTAATCGTCCAAAAATTCGATTCGAGATTTTGATGAATCTCAACGTTTTAGACCTCCCTGAGTCCGATTTTACTTTCTTGTAGGGAAAGTATTGTAATCGACCAAACATTTGATTGTCAATGTGTGTGCGTATGTAAACACAATAACTTGAGTACACGTTCACTTAGGTCAACCAAATTTTGCATACAAATATTAGGTACAAAATGCAGATTTCTATCAACGGTTGGGCTATTTCCACGAACAGGAAGATGTACTTTTTTATTCATGCAGCTACAGAGTCTGATTTATTCAACTTTAATTTTAGAATAATTGTTCAATATATTTTTCATTTGATTTGATTTGTTGTTGATGGCTGCTTAGTGAACATAATATAATCATTGTCTTGCGGTTTACTCCTCAAGTATCCATCCCCATATCTGAGTATACGAGAAAGTCGAGGGGAGACCACTCCCGATTTTTTTTTAATTAATATTAAATGTCAGCTTACCGCTTGACTATATACTGATAATGCCAGGCACACATTACAGGATAATCAGCTCAGTATTGAGCCAAATCAACCCTTCTGCCAATGACAAAAGCTATTTCGATTTCATACAGGTCTTAAATGATAATCTTCTTAGATTATACATTAATGTGACATATTTGGTAATTAATCTTAACTTCCTCAATTTTTGCTCAAGCCAATTGGAGCCACCACCCTGATTTCAAACAATCCACATTCAAAATCGATTTCCAATGGCTGCTGCACCTCTCAGAACTCTAAGAAGTATTAAGAAAGACTCAATGCAAAGAGAGAAATAAACATTACATTATATGTTGTTATATTATATGTGTGCTGTATATGAACAACTAATCAGAGGAGAATGTGTACAGAGGGTGCAGACCTATAAATACCTGGGAGTGCAGCTGGATGATAAATTGGACTGGATTGCCAATACTGATGCTCTGTGCAAGAAAGGTCAGAGCTGACTATACTTCCTTAGAAGGTTGGCGTCCTTCAACATCTGCAATAAGATGCTGTAGATGTTCTACCAGATGGTTGTGGTGAGCGCCCTCTTCTACGCGGTGGTGTGCTGGGGAGGCAGCATAAAGAAGAAGGATGCCTCACACCTGGACAAACTGGTGAGGAAGGCAGGCTCTATTGTAGGAATGAAGCTAGACAGTTTAACATCTGTGGCAGAGCGATGAGTGCTGAGCAGACTCCTGTCAATCATGGAGAATCCACTGCATCCACTGAACAGGATCATCTCCAGACTGAGGAGCAGCTTCAGCGACAGACTGAGGACATCGCTCCTCCTCCACACTATGCAACTCTTCAATTCCACTCGTATGGGTAAACGCTAACATTATTCAAAGTTATTGTCTGTTTTTTACATGCATTTTTAGTACTCTTTAATTTAATGTTGTTTTTTTTGTATCAGTATGCTGCTGCTGGATTGTGTGAATTTCCCCTCGGGATTAATAAAGTATCTATCTATCTATCTATCTATTGATTCAATGAATCCAAATGTGTATAATATGAACATCCTAAGGTACTTTATAGAATAAAAACAAACATACAATATTAAATTCAAATACAATTACATATTTATATAATATTTCTATTTTTGATTAGTTATCATTATAAAGAAAGAGTATAATAAGTCATATTTATTTACTCACCTGCTCTTCTTACTCACAAGGCACGGTAAACCTGCATATAAAAAAAAAATAAAGTTATAAAGACCTTCATTCAGTAAACAAGCAAATGTCAAATGGCGTCAGGTCAACATGGAGCATCGCTCATGGTTTCTGCAGCATCTGTAGCGTGTGACTCCAGTTTCAGGCTATGACTGGATGTTCCAAATTACTATTTTAGTACAGGCAGGTCTCGGGTTATGCATGAATTCCTTTCCTGTGGATATCTATAAACCCAGTTTTGAACCCAAGTCGGAATTTGCAAAGATTTAAAATTTCCAAGAATTGAAAATCAACAAAAAAGCAAAATACAGACTTACTACAAATGCAGACTTGCATATTAAAGGTCAGTGAAGCAATATGACTGTACTTTAAATCAATAAAACACAAATCATTTGTACGCTTTGTCGGAGATGACTGGGGTGGTGACCTGGCCGGGACGCCTAGGAAGACTGGAAGAGGACTTATGCTGACCTCAGCCCACGTGGGGGCGACCACCCTGGTTCCTTTGGGGGCCACGGGTACAGAGCTTTGAAATTCTACCCTGTAGGGGCCCATGGTCACCGCCAGGGAACACTCCTGTGCCTAGAGAGCTCTGGACCTCAGCACTTCCGCCACACCAGGAAGTGCTGTGGGGAAGAGGATCGGCGACACCTGGAGTGTTTCCGGGTACACAGCCGGTGCTTCCACCACACAGGGGCGTGTCGGCGGAAGGTCACCGGAGGACACCTGGAGCACATCCGGGTGCATATAAAAGGGGCCGCCTCCCTTCAGACAATGGCTGGAGTCGGGAGGAGAAAGGCAAGGTCTTGGAGGAGAGGCAAAGTGGCGGCCTGAAGAAGGAAAGAGGCACTGTGTTGTGGCCAGGACTTTGGGTATTTTGGAGGTTGTTGCACCTTGTAAATAATGGCGCTTGTAAATAAACGTGTGTTGGGTGATATTAACGTGTCCGCCTGTCTGTGTCTGGGCCGGCTTCCACAGCTTGCAGATAAGTGCTCTGTACACGCACTCTCGTCTTCCACACTCTGTTCATTTTTATGCCTTAATGGCTTCTCCAGGTAGCTCCACCATTTCTGATACTAAGTAGAAACCTGAGTAACTTTGTTTCTCTCAGGTCCGATCTGTGGCTTTACGTTATGTTTATATATGATGCAATTTTGATTATACAGTAAGTTACAGAGTTGTAAAATTCATAATGGTAGCACAAAATTCCACCACTTACTGACAATTGTGAAAGGCATGATGTCTCTGTTAAGAAATCTCTCAGAATTTTGCTTCCCCTTGCTGAGGAAAACTTGTCAAATAGACAATTAAAAAAAAACAAGTTCTACAGCTCAACGAAACAGTCAGCTGCTGATCGAGCTGCTTCCCTGTGCCTAAGCTTACTGCGTTGTAGCAGTGTAACTAGTAGTTAAAACTGCATCTCCCAGCAGTCCCTGCAGGGGCTGTTGGGGTCAAAGGTGGTCAGAGGGGTTTAAAAGGAGGGCAGGTGTCCCAAAGAAGGAGAAGTGTATTTTGTGTTTCGTTTACTTGTCGGACTGCCTTCTGTTAATTAAGCCACATTTAGTCGCTGTGTCCTGGATTGTATTCGTCGTTGGGGTCTGGATCGTCTGTCTACCTGGGTGCTGAGGACTGATTGTGGATTCACGACTTTCCCGTAAGTGTAGGAGCACTCCTGAGCCATCCACCCATCTTCACCCTTACAGTGTCTACCGGTAGGATTGTTTTATTCCCTTTCAACATACAGATCTCTGGACTTACTCTCGTCATCTCTCATTACATCCGGTGTGGTTTTTGATGGACTTTACTGTGCGGAGTTGTTTGTGTTTATATGTTTAATGTAATTTTGTCATGGGGTCCAGGGGTGGTATTATTGTTTTCATTTATATTATTTAATTGTTGCTAGTTCCATCCATCCATCCATCCATCCATTTTCTAACCCGCTGAATCCGAATACAGGGTCACGGGGGTCTGCTGGAGCCAATCCCAGCCAACACAGGGCACAAGGCAGGAACCAATCCTGGGCAGGGTGCCAACCCACCGCAGGACACACATTTGGTGACACACCCACACACCAAGCACACACTGGGGCCAATTTAGAATCACCAATCCACCTAACCTGCATGTCTTTGGACTGTGGGAGGAAACCGGAGTGCCTGGAGTGCGTGTTTTTGGGTTTTATGTGCTCATTCATATCTGTGACCCAAACCGTGTTTTACAAGTCATTTTGGTACAATTACTAATGTTAAAGTTATCACAAATACACAATGTGTTCCTTTGCACTTATTCTGACTTCTTCAACTGAATCACATGAGAGGCCAGTGCTGACTTTGTAGAAACATGGAACCATTGTGTCACCTGATATCTCATCAATGTCATGATTGGAGTTGTGTGTTCTGACAAGCTTATTACACTAAACTGTCGCCATCTGTTATTTTCAACAAATCATGCCAGCCAAATTTAACTCCCTTCATCAATAGTCTGTTTCCCAGTGTAGGATTGGAATTGACTTGATGATTATTTAGTTGGTGACCTACTGTGGCAATGTCATACATGATAACCCCACTATGGTGGTTATTCTTTACTGGATGTAAACTTAAGTGGACTCACAGCCATACTGCAAACAAAGCCTTTCTGAAAATGATTAAGTATTAATTATTTTGTGCTCCCCATTTTGCAAATTTATCTTGTTCCCAGATTCATTCGGCGTGGCTGAAAAAGAAATGTGCTACAGAAAAAATAAGGTCCCTCAGTGTCATGTGGCGATGTGTGCTTCTTACCTTTTTTCTTGTGGTAAACCCAGAGCAGAAGTCCCAGTAGAAAAATGAGAAGGGCCAGAACGAGGCTTACAATGATTATAATAGTAAACGTATCTAAAACTAAACAGAGATGAAAAACATGTGGTTAGCGTGACATACTGGACACAGCCTTGTGTTTTATATGTTAAAAGGTCATTCATTTCACAGTTCTGTCCACATTTATTTGAGTAACTATGGGTAAGTGACAGTGTGTAAAATGAGCATTGGTCATCCCAACATGATCTTGACTTAGTGCATAATTTCCAGTAACATGGAGATGTTACTTAATGTTACTATGTGCATCTTGGAGCTGGTGAAGTGGAACAAAGTTAAGCACTAACTTAGACGTGGATCATACAGACTGTTTACTGACATGAAATAGCACATTCATACAATTTAAAAAGGCATACATGATTAAACATATATACTATATAATGGAGGTAAAGAATTTAGGGGTAACTATTGACTCTGACCTGAATTTTAAATCACATATTAATCAGATCATTAGGACAGCATTTTTTCACTTAAGAAACATAACAAAAGTTAGACCTCCTATAACATTGAAAGATGCTGAGAAATGAGTTCAGGCTTTTGTTTTCAGTTGGCTAGACTACTGTAACGCACTCCTCTCAGGACCACCCAAAAAAGACATCAATCGATTACAACGAGTGCAGAATGGAGCTGCTAGACTATTAACTAGGAAAAGAAAATTTGAGCACATTTCTCCAGTTCTGATGTCACTACACTGGTTACCTGTGTCATTCAGAATTGACCTTAAAATACTGTTTATAGTTTACAAAGCCTTAAATCTCACTCCATCCCATATTTCAGAATGTCTTACACCTTACACTCCAAATCATAACCTTAGATCTTCAAATGAGTGTCTGCTTAAAATTCCAAGAGCAAAACTTAAAAGAAGTGGTGAGGCAGGCGGCCTTCTGCTGTTATGTACCTCAAATCTGGAATAGCCTGCCAGTAGGAATGCGCCAGGCTGATACGGTGGAGCACATTAAAAAACTGCTGAAAACACATTACTTTAACATGGCCTTCTCATAACTTCATTTTAGTTTAATCCAGATGCTCTGTATATTCAATTAATTATCATTATTATTCATGGTGGCTCCAAAGTCCGTACTTTCTCTTCTATTCTTTTACTGGTTTTCCGTGATCTGTGCCACCACCACCTAATGAAAGCACCGTAATGTCCCTACATTCATGTATTAAAGGCCAGACGTCCACATGACTGTCATCATCAAATTCTTCAATGTGAACCCCGAATACAATATGGACTGATTGAGGTCATTGATGTTAGGTAGAATGCCTAGAGGGTGCTGGGTGGTCTCGTGGCCTTAGGACCCCTGCAGATTTTTATTTTTTTGTTTGTTTTTTATGTCCTTCCTGGCCACCGGACCTTACTTTTATCCTATGTTAATGTGTTCCCTTATTTTAATTCTCATTTATTTTGTCTTTTTTTCTCTTTCTTCATGTCAAGCACATTAAGTTACATCATTTGTATGAAAATGTGCTATAGAAATAAATGCTGTTGTTGTATATAATGACATACATACACAATGTCAAAAAAATGGGAAGAAAAGGCAACTCAAAAAGCCAATCAAAAAATTATATTAGAACATTAGAAAGATTTAAACAAGAACAGGCTCTTCAGCCCAATAAAGCTCGCCAGTCCTATCCACTTAATTTTTCCAAAAATAACATCAAGTCGAGTTTTGAAGGTCCTTAAAGTCCTACTGTGTACCAAACTACTTTGCTTCTCTGTGTACTGTAATTTCCACAGTCACCACTAGATGGAGCATTTTTTTTTTTTTAACTTAATGTAATTGAAATACTGATCACGTTCAGGTAATAAGGTTTTCAAATAACATAGCATTCCTTCAGTTTTATTCTTGAATTAAAGTATAATACACCTTTTGTGAAAGTGTTTCTTGGATATGTGGGCTTCACACATCCAACACTTCAAGTCAAAATTAGGTTGTTATTACTATAATATATTATGAAAACATTTTCTGTTTTAGCTGTGTTTTCAGCATTACTTACAGTACCTCGCATTTCCTCAGTCATTTTATATTAATACAGATTGTTGTAGACATGGAACACAAATGAAATGTATGTATTTCAAATCACCATATTTCATTAACTATATAATTCCTTACAAACGCATCACCAGATAAACACTTCAACACAGACTTAAGCAGGGTGATGCCTTCATCTGACTGAATGGTGGGTACGGGGGGGTGTAGCAGGCTGTATTCTGCTGAACCACACATTTGCAAAACAAAAGTGGGCTATTAGCACAGCGATAAGGAGCTACAAGCTTCTTTGCATATGTCAGGAAAATTTAAGGACGTCAGACAATGGAAAAAAGCGTAAGCTTCAGGGATTCTAGTGTTAAACTAGGATATTCTGACTTCATTTGTACCAAGACATTTAAATTAGAGAGGAGGTCATATAACATTTTAACTTTTTTGTTTTCTATTTACATATAGGATGTCTTGTTTCTATGAATCACATATTTACTCAAGGCTATTAATCTGTTTAACAATTTTAGGATCCTTAGGTAATATTAGGAGAAACAGGTATGTATTTGGAAAATACCATTTATCTGTGTGGTGATTGGTATAAATTAAAATATATTTAAATATGTTTGTAAATTAAACTAACTGATAAAGGTCTACACTGAAAAAAAGCATGTGGTGGCTCTACCAGCTCTCGTGTTGATGAAGAATGCCCATTTTTGGATACATTTATAGCGATGACTTAAGGCTGTTCTGTCTTTATCGAGTATTTGGTTAAATTGGATTTAGATCACCTTTCATGTGTGGTTCTAAATGTTATACAGACATCTGTGTTTGAATGCTTGAATAAGAATTGTCTGGAATATGCACACTGTTTAAAATGGAAGCAAATTATTGGTGGTACCCAATAATTGATATATAAACTGATGACAACAAAAAGAACATTCACTCTGTTAATTGAAGTACCATAAGAAAGTCCATATTAAGGTCAGAATTAAGATAAAGAACAAATTCAGTTCTCAGGTTCTACAGCTATACTGACTGTTCAGAGCAGCAGAGGTAATGGAAGAATGGAATCAAGAGATGGATTTGTAGTATAAGCAAAGGTCACAACCACAAAGACACAAAATTGAATCAAAGAGCCCAGGGTGTGAAACCATTATCATAATTCAATAAACATGGTGAGAAAGTCAATAGACATAGAAGACCATTTAACAAGTACCACACTGAGAGACGTTAATCATTATCAGGACACAGAAAAGAATTTGTAACCAGAAAAACACACCAACACATTTTTTTTATTCTTTTCTTATGTCCACAAGCTTGGACAACCAGAAAGTGCATGATGCTGACTTTTTTATTTGTGTTACTACATTACTATGTAATGTGATTAAATATGTATTTATAGTTTGTCATTTGTGAACAATCTGAATTTATTTTAATTTTAACCTCGGAATAACTAGAAAGTAGCAGGAAATGTTGCATTTACATTTTGTAGGAGATAAAGCAGAAACCTTCATTGTACATTTATGTATTCGATGTACGGTATCAATTCAAATCTAAACATTTATCTTAACTATACCAATGCAGTACTTATATGAATTTAACGTTGATATTAACTTGCTAAGAATGGTTCCTAGTCCTGCAGAGACGGAGACAAAACCAGGACCTGGGCAGTGAAGTCAGTCTTAGACTGTGTTCTTTCAACATGTCAGACAGGTGGAGTGTAGAATAATACCATATACTTTAGAGTCAAATTCTCTAAAGTGACCACCCTGTGTTTAAAAGTAGCTGTTTTATCTAAAGTTGAGTAGATGAGTTATGGTTGTCAGCTAGCTTATCTGACGTGGATGTTAAGGGTTAGACAGAGAAAAGTCTAAAATGGAAGCAGCAGTGCTAGAGAAATTGATATTTTTAAAGATTATGCAGGAAATAGAAGGTTTACAGTTAAAAACAGGACAGTTACAGAGACTGGACCAACAACTACATTTAAAAACAACTGTACATTTCACTGCAGAATGGAAAACTCCCACTTACCTGAATTTGATTTTGAGGTCGTCACCGTAGTCACTGTAGTCACCACTGAAAGAAAAGAAAATAATAATGGGTGAAAAGAAGACAAATAAAGAATGTGGTATTTGTTTCATAATTTAGTTTGCATGGAATTACAGCCCTTTACTATATGAGAACAATGAACAACTAAAGTTCATTATTTTCCCCAGACTTTGAGGATGCAAATAAAAAAATTAAAATATTTACAACAGAGCATGTGATATTCAGAGCCTTCAGCTTTAAATGAATTGACATGTAGATTAGGTGACACGAGTAACGTGAGATTTTTTTCATTAACGTTTTTGGTTTTGCTTGCTGTCATCTAGTGTTAGTCACCACAGACTCATATTCAGATACATTTTCATCTCTATTCTTCATGAGATAAAAATTTTCCGTTGCCCATAACTACAAATACATGCACTACATAAAATATTAAAAAAAATATTCATTTTGTGTGAATTATTCCTTTAAACAGTTCAAAAACATGCAACTTAATTGACTTTGTTAATCTGTCCCTCATGTGTGCGCATGTTCACCCTGTGATGAACTGGCGTCCTGTCCCGGGATTGTTCCTGCCTTACACCTGATGATTACTGGGATAGGCTCCATCTGCCTCATGACCCTGCTCCAGATAACTGGAAAGGATGGATGGAAATCCTTTAAACAGAGTAGAGGAACAGCCATTCCAAAGGAGGTCGGGAGCAATGGATACCTCAGAGCCTTCTGTGCTCTCTTTTCAGGAAAGAAAAAAACAGCTGGTAGACGAGGGAATCGAGTCTCATAAGACGGGGTTGTGGAAGTTAATGAGAGGACCATAAAGTCTGGGATCTGCCATTGCTAAATTAATAAAGATATGTGCATGCTTTGTTTAAAAGATATCCTGTGGGACTCTGCCTGTCACTTTGCTGACTGTCCCCTCTATTGGTAAAAAGTGAGGGCAAGTGCAGATGGAAATAACGGCACTAATACAGTGAACAGAGCTCCAGATGTTTTAATAGAAAAAATGAAATCAAATCATCTGCTTATATAAATTCAACTGAGGATGTAATTTTCTTTAAATTTAATCACACAGTTTGCTTAAGATATTGTAACCAGCAGGGGGCGCTCAATCCCTGGAAGCTGAATTCTTTTAACCAGGCGTCATTTTACGTCCCTAACTGTGTAAACATAACGTGATGAAGGTGTGCACTTAGCTTGCGTTAATGCTGATGGTCAATAAGAGAGATGGCCATGGAAAAGAAAATAAAGCTGTAGTCTCAATATTTCCAGCTAAAGACATGCCATTCATTCATCTGGTGGGAAGCTTCACACTTTGGCCAGAGTTTATGTCTGTTTTGTTGTTTTTACAGCCATTTGTTCCAAAGTTAAACCTATTAGGTTAACAACCTTTTTGTGTTTGTGTTTAACTAGAGGTTAGAGTATTATATTTGTTTTCTTCAACTTCTTAAAATGCCAAGTGATTTTTCTAGCGATGCCCCAACCTGTTAATCTGAAGCCCTTTCAAGTCTTACTTCTCACAATATTTACCTTTCAATTAACATGAATCATTTTATACCATGCAAACTAAATAAATAAGAAAAATTAAGTTTATCAATAACAATACCATATCAATTATTATTATTATAACTATTTTCAATACGCACACTCACATTCGAACAAGCTGACATTATTGTCCTAATACAAGAAAAGAGGATTCACACAATAGAAAGCACAACATTGTCAGCTCATCAATGGACTGATTACCTTTATGTGTCACTCCTGCCTTATGCTTTATGCTGCCAGGTTTGGCACTGGCTCTCCACAAACCTAAACTGAATAAGCAGGTTAGAAAATGGACAGATGATCAGTAACATCTTCAAGGCATCAGAGATGCGTGCCACTATGGCCTCACAGCTTCAGGAGACTGGCACATTTCCCTTGTGTCTGTGTGGCTTGTTCTCTGGGTTGAATGGTAAAGTTTTCCTCCTAAAGATGTGCACACTGCACTAATATCCATCTTTAAACTGGCACAATGTTGGTGTCACTTTGCTGACGAGTCTGTTCTTTTAGATGGGTTGCTATTGTGCAAGGAGTTTCCAGACTTTGACTGGAAGAGCATAAATGGCATCAGAAACACACTTTGCCCTAACAGTGTAAAAACCTTGGCAATAATAAGTTGTATCATGTATTTGTATTTATTACTCTGAGGGCACAGAAATGAAAGAGAGAGTGGCAGACAGATAGGAAGAGTCCTCCAACTAATTAGTTGTATCGAGTGTTTCATGGTGGAAACACAAGTCACCCTCATGCCTAGTATGAATGGGCAAATTGGCTCTTTATTGGTAAATTGGGGCCTAGGAGTGCAAGTACCCTTCATGTCACATAAGTTAAAAGACAAACTACACTGTCCCACCTATTGAACAGAGGTTCAGCTATACACGGCCATACTGCTAGGCAGGCAATGTGGCACAGCGGTAAAAGGGATTCCAGACCATGAGACCCCTGACCAGTCCCTCTGGGCATTCTACCTAACATAAATGAAACAGTCCTCTTTGGATTTAGGGTTCTCACGGAAGGGCTTGATGAAGATGGTCACGTAGACTTCTGCCTTTTAATCCGTCCATCAATGTTTGAGCATCATGAAGCTTTGAGTAGGTGGAGGTGGCGCAGGCCACCACCACAAAGAAACCGGAAAAAGAAACAGAAAAGAGAGTAGGGGTCAGTACGGATTTTAGAGCCACCATGAATAGTTATTTTGAGGAGATTAAACATACAGAGTATGAGGATTAAGTTAAATTACGATTAAAATGAAGTTATAAAAAGGCCATGTTAAAGTAATGTGTTTTCAGCAGTGTTTTAAAGTGCTCCACTGTATCAGCCTGGCGAATTCCTATTGGCAGGCTATTCCAGATTTTAGGTGCATAGCAGCAGAAGGCCGCCTCACCACTTCTTTTAAGTTTTGTTCTTGGAATTCTAAGGAGACACTCATTTGAAGATCTAAGGTTACGATTTGGAATATAAGGTATCAGACATTCCGATATATACGATGGGGCAAGATTATTTAAGGCTTTATAAACCATAAGCAGAATTTTAAAGTCAATCCTGAATGACACAGGTAACCAGTGTAGTGACATTAAAACTGGAGAAATGTGTTCGGATTTTCTTTTCCTAGTTAGGATTCTAGCAGCTGCATTCTGCACTCGTTGCAAACGATTTATGTGTTTTTTGGGTAGTCCTGTGAGGAGTGCGTTACAGTAATCTAGTCGACTGAAAACAAACGCGTGAATTAATTTCTCAGCATCTTTCAGTGATATAAGCGGTCTAACTTTACTTATGTTTCTTAAATGAAAAAATGCTGTCCTAATGATCTGATTAATATGTGATTTAAAATTCAGATTACAGTCAACAATCACCCCTAAGCTTTTTACATTCGTCTTGACTTTTAATCCTAATGTATCCAGTTTATATCTAATAGCCTCATTGTATCCATTATTGCTGATCACTAAGATTTCAGTTTTCTCTTTAAGGTAAAGGCTTTAGACTTCAAACCCTGAGGCTGTGGGATCAAATCCCACTACTGACACTGTGTAGTGACCCTGACCCTGAGCAAGTAACTTCACCCCCCTGTACTCCAATTGGAAAAGCAAAAAAAAGTAATGTAACCAAAAGTCACCTCAGATAAAGTCTTCAGCCAAATGATATGTAATAATAATTTTGGTAGGCCCAAGGAAGTCATCGCTATTATTTATGTTTTTCATTTGGTGTTTGTTTATCCCAAAATATATGTTGTGACACACGTGCGATTGGGAGCCATCTAGAGAGCCGGAATAATAGTAGTACCACACCAGAGCAGCAGGTGGCGAGCTGCACTAACTCTCTCTCTCTCAATCCTCTGTAGACCATCCATGGCAATCCCACTAGGTACCGGCGCCATTGATGACATCATTTTTGGTATTGGCCCCATTGATGAGATCACTTCCGGTACTGGCACCACTTCCAGGTCCGGCAATATTGAGGACATCACTTCTGGTCCCGAAGACATCACTTCCGGTCCAGGTCCCGAAGATGTCACCTCCTGTACTGACCTCTTCTGCCATCTTCTCACTATCAAACCAGTTCTGTTTTGGGCGTTGTACCATTCACTGCTCATGAAAGAATACCCGTTTTGCAGCCAGGTATATCATACGGGTGGCTGCCCCAATCCTTTGAAGTTTCCTGTGTCTTACTGTGACAATGTCTCTTATTTATTAATATAAGCACATTCGTATACGTTCTGGCCTCCTTGGCATTAAGTGGTGGCTTTGTGGCTACGGATCGGCGCTGGTATCTTGAAGGTTGCAAACTTCAAATCCCATTAGTGTCAGAAGGGGTCCTTTTCTGTTAACCTGAAAATTTCTCCAGGAGTGCCATAAAATGGATGACCTTGTGGTCTCACCCCCCAAAAGGTCACGTGAAAAATCAGTTTCCTTTTCTGGATTAACAAAAATGAATAAATAATCTGGGTTCATAGAACATTACAAGAATGGCTCATGCCAATAACAGTTGATTCCTGCCAAGCAGTTCATGCTGCTGTAATAAGCTCAGAATAAAACTTTAAATAAGCAAGCCTGAATAAATATTTCAGGTAAATGAATGTATACATTTTTCATTTTGTCCATTTTTGATTTATCATTTGTATTACTCTGTTTTTATTATTTTAGACTGAAGTCTCCTGAAGTCACAGTTTAGATACGTTTTGCAATGTGTCTCAATAGTAAAGAATAAAACTCAAATTCTACCGTTACAAGAAGTGACTCTGCTATCAATGCACTATTAGACACACTGTCTGCATGGTTGTTATTTTTCATTAGGAAGAAGACAACATGTGAAGAAGTGTACTACAGTCAAAACAAAGAGGAAGTGATTCATAGACATCTGATTTTTACTAGGAAGATTTGGGAAAAAGAGAAAGGATATGGAAACGGCTTTAGGAAAGAAACAGAAAATCCACATCGGAAATCACAACTTAAGCTGACACACAAGTGCAAGGAAGAAGAGCTTTATATATACACTCAGTGACCGAGGAAGGCAAATTTCACAATCCGAAAGAGACCAGTCTGCTCGTCAGGCTCATTTTGTTAAATAATTACCGAGTTATGTTATGATTTTGGTATTTTGTTGTTCTGCTCATATTTTGTAATTGAATTTCAATTTTGATTGCGATATTATTTGTTAGTGTTTTAGTAGTTAGTTTTATTTAATTTCATACTGCCATATTAATCATTAAAGGTGCCTCCGTTATGATGGCCATATTGTTGCTGGGAATGTTGGCTCTATTGCCATCGTGTGACTACTGGCAGAGACATTTCATTCAGTTCAGTTAATTTTTGAATGCTGCCCTCCATTGAGGCTCAGTAATAATACCTGCGAAAACCTGGTTATAAATTTTATTTTCTGTATAGTCAAGTTTGATCGCCTTCTAGGTGCTCTGCCAGTTGTGACAATCAACTGCAGCAGGACTCGCCTCACTAAACCATTCAATCCGTAGTTGTAACAGGTGGTGTGCACAAAGGGCAGAGCCTTAATCAGTGCCAGCTTATGACCCACACTTACTGGGAATTCCACGTTCGTGAGGAGCAATTGCAATCCCCGGTCCTCATCATGGATAGTGTTCAACAGCTTACCCATCCCTCTCGGTACCACCAGTTAGACACATGTTGATCCATTTAGTGTAGCATACGTGCAGCCCTGACATCTATGGGCATCACAGACATGTTGATGCCCAATGTCACGTGCCACTCATGTCCTCTTGGAATTTGATTTTGATGTGGATGGCCGCAGATACAACCCCCTAATATTTGACCCTACCCTATCCCTCGGCCTGCAGTAAGGATCTTATTATGGCTGGGCACAATTAAATTGTGCTATATTGTGATACAGCAGGTTGGATAATGGATGAATGGATGGATGAATCCGTGGGAACGGAATCCTCATATAGATTTTCTGTAGTTTTATTTTTTAATATCTAAATTGAAAAGGACAAAAAGTAATCTGTGAATTAAAAGTAATATGAGAAAGTTGACAATGAGGTTAAAATCAACATGAAGGACAAATTCAGTTCCCAGATTCTGCAGCTATAATGACTGCAGCGAAGCAGCAGTAATGGAAGAATGGAATCAGAAAATTGATTTGTAGTTTTAAAAACAAGCGATAGTCGTAACTGGGAACACAGAGATCGAGCAAACAAGCTCAGGCTGTGAAATCAGAATTGGAATTCAATAAGGATTGCGAGGGAGACAATGACCACAGAAGATCATTTAACCACAGCTAAATCGAGAGACGCTAATTGTTGTCTTTATTCTTCTAAAGGTGAGTCTTTATTCTTTTGTTAAATCAACAAACTTGGACAACAATAAGGGCACAATGCTGACCTGTACAGTATACTGTTTCTTTGTGTTACTACATGACGTGATTAAATTTGGTCAAAAAACCGTATGCCCTTATAGCTTGTCATTTACAAACAAACAATCTGAATTTATTTAATTATTACATCAGAGTTAGAGTAAAGTGACAAGTGAATGTTACCTTTACATGATAGATTGTAGGAAATAAAGCAGGACCCTCCATTATCAGTTGACTGTATGCGTTCTATGTACATGTATCAATGCCAAGCTATACCTTTATCTTAACTAAACACAAATGTATATAAAGTTATCATTAATGTTAATTTACTTAGAATAGCTTTTAAACTTCTGGCCTAAGTCTTTTATGCAGTCCAGAGACAGAGACAAATGCCACATGCTACTCACATAAAAGCCATAAGCTAGTAATAAGCATTAAAATATTGTCCATAAAATTTAATTAAATCACACAGTTAATCTTTGAAGATTTCTCATTTCAGTTTTTTGCCGTTTCTTGTGGAAGACAAAATCCATTCAGTGCTACAAAAAAAAAAAAAAAAAGTGAGAGTATAGCAGCCATTGTTTTGCTCCTTCTGGGTTAAGGCATGACAGCAAAATAAAGAAACATCAACATGTGAATTTTTAGAGAAACTAGCAGGGTGTTTGTTTTGCTTCTTCTGGTATTACAGTTTGGTTTTTTGTAGGACTGCATCCAGTTTGAAGGTATGAGTTTTCAGTACCTGGTCTATCATGGCTTCAGCACCATTTTATTTTTATTTCTGTTCCATGCATTAACCTCCTTAGCGTTACATTTTTTCTCAAAAAAACATGTAAAAAGTGTTGCATTTTTTGGCTTGAAAAATTAAAATTTTTATTAAATTTCATCTTTCTACTATAAAAAGTGCAAAGCACTAAAAGTACAAACTCAGCAGTATAGAAATTATAATAATGATACCAATAATAATGATTTATTATCCCTCTCTCTGTAGGGGTTTCAGTTGCCTTTCGTTATGCAGCAGAACTAATCTGTGTGAATGCTGAGTGTCCGTTTCTTGCGAGCGACTGTCACGCCTTTGCCTCTTTGCTTCATCATCATGCTGTAATGTGTCCTCTCACTCAGCGGCAGGTTTAGTTGCGTTTCGGCATTGATCCGTAAGGTCTCTTCGTACAAGTTCACATGGGTAGCTGAAGACGGAAAGGCATAGTGGGCATAGTGAAACACGAATTGGTGACCAGGGAACCATCCGACTCAGACGCAGGGCTCGAAATACTCAAGTGCACATGTTATTTATAATTTAATTTTTTTTTTGTTATGAACTTCCCAAAGAGTTGATCCCTGTAAATAGTTAATAGTATATCAACAATATAATCTGTTGTAGTACGGGCGTTAATTAGCGTCACACCTCATAACCTGCATACACCACGTGTTTGGCTGTAACACCAGAAGCGCGGGGGCGCTGTAAGGGTAGGTTGTGGTTCCACATTATTATTAATAATACAGCACACTGCAAATGTTTTTTCAGATTCCCAGAATCATTTTCAGTTTCACCCACCGTTTCAATTTCACTGCCTTAAGACAGATTCACTGCCGAGAGGAGTTTCTTACAAGAAGCCATTATGATGCTAGAAGAAGACGCGTCTACACTGACTCCCAGGTAACACTTGGCTATGACGCTTACACAAGACACACCTATATAGTTGCCTGAGTAACACTTGGCATTAACAGTGTTGGCACTTTTACAGTCTGAGTAGCCTTACACGAGATGCGTCTATACCGTTGCTCGAGTGACTCTTAAGACTAAAATATTTAGCACTGTTTTTACAGCCAGAGATGACGCTCGGGTCTAACGCCAAGGAGGTTCATCTTAGCATGAGCTCAATGTAGTGTTAACTCCTCACCGCAAATAAGCGTTTAAGTGGTCACCTGATTTTTGAACTACTGTACTGTATGTGCGGTTTAATTCTGCAGCACAGTTCTGTTCACACACATCTGGAGTAAGGAACTGTGCAAAACAACTGACTGCTCGGTAAGTGTAAAAGTTTCTCCTATAGATTTAATTGTCTTTATTTGAGAGTTATAAATAGGCTTATTATATCCAAAGGGGATAGGGGTTACCTATTGAATACTTGACTTATGACACCTCTAAACAACCCACAGATGCCACAGGAATGGACTTATAATAACGCACACGTGTCGCAGATGTACTTTTTTGGTGAGACGCTATGCATTTCTTTGCTTCTAATTTCAAATCAAATCATTTCCGTTTTACTTCCTGAACAGTTTTTGCTCTACAGATGACACTGAATTAACCGCATTCAACACCTCTTTCCAAGCAATTCCTTTGCCTTTCCTAGTGACACCACTACTCACGCTGGAGAATAATATTTCTTTTCTTTTGTTAACTACTATTAAAAGTACCTCGAGCTAAGTTTCTTTGTAGTTTTTTTTTTCCATTTCTTTTTTTGCCTTTTGACATTTTGGCAGATTCTGGACACGTGTGGTAGCACATCTTTATATGCTATGATTTGTGGCGTTGACAGGTGTGGATTATGCTAATTGAACTGACAAACTGCATGTGCCTGACAATTTACGACTGATTGCTATCTATTAACCTATACGAAGTATTAAGAAAAAATCAAGGTTTTACTCATGTCTTTTGAATATGGAGTATCATTTTAGTAAAATCGCATTTTATATGCAAATGTGTTTGTTAGTTTACAAATATTTCATGAATGTGACCCATTGAATTTAACGTACTGAGAATGACTGTGACATGATCTAGATTTTAATTCAAATCAATGACTTCCAGTTAAGTGTAGAGTCCTTTTTTAAATCCATCACTTCATGTACAAAGTCATAAACAGCCAAGCACCACATCACCTTACAGAACGTATTGAACTGGTAATCACAAACACTACTTGCTCTTGAATGAGAGAGTGCAGTCTTAACTACTGTGAAATTAATCAAGTTGACTCTTAGAGAGGACCTGTGACTCAACCAGAAGTAAAATTCACTAAAGAAGAAAAAGAGAAACTCATCTGCTGTGAGTCTATGCCTTAAAATTTCTTCTCTTACGCACTTCCTCTTTAGTTCAGCTATCAGGAAAAGGCACAGACCACATTTAGTGTTGGACAGGATGTTAGCGTGACATCAGTTAGAAAAGTGAGCGGAGAACTGAAATGGAGAGGCGGCAGTAGGGCTGAAACTCAGAGTTAATGCAGGATAAGACCTCAAAAGTGAAAATGTAAAGAAATTATGAGTTATGAACAACGCTGCACATCCTCACCATGACACACTAACACTGAGGACTTTTAGCAGAAGTGGGTCTAGAAACACAACTTGGGGGTCCTTTACACCAACAGCAATACATCTGCATAATGCCTAACAAGTCAGAAGTTTTTCTTTCTTTTTGCTTTTGGATCATTCTGGTGTGTGTTAAGACCATAGTATGAGTGCATATTTATTTATTTGTCTTCTGTACAAAGCCAAATTTCCCCGCTGTAGACAAGTAAAATTTTACCTATCTATCTATCTATCTATCTATCTATCTATCTATCTATCTATCTATCTATCTATCTATCTATCTATCTAAATGTAAAGACGTGTTTCCCATCAGGCCCTCACCTGACACTTGTAGCTGCACAGGTTCACTAAATCTTGAGAGAAGATCGTCTTTGACGGCTCGACACTTGTACTCTCCACTGTCTGATGGAGTCACACGGCTGATGGTAAACGTCTTCTTCATTTGCTCTTTATAAGGGTATGTGTCTCCAGTCTTGTACAGCTCATATTTCCAGTTAACTGGATTTCCATCAACTTTGCACATCATTTTGACCTCATCCCCTTCAAAGATTTGTTTTCCTGTACGGTTTGAGGTAATTGTAAGTGTGGCCTGTCTTTCTGAAAATTAAAAGATGAAAGGTTAAGATCAGACTGGTCAAGTTGAACAAAATGTTTACTGAAACAGACGTCTAAACTCCTTCTCCATCTCATCTCATTAGAAATGTTTCAAAAAAGATCAGCAACACTTAGTTAAAATCTAATTAATTCTCAGCAAATCCTGTCACTCAATAGAGTAAAACCTGAGGGATGAGAGACATTGTGGTCAAAGTGCAAATCCAAATGTTTCTACTTCAGATTCTGCAGAACAAATGTTACTTGGCCAGTCAGGCGATTGATGAATGAAACAAGCAGTCATTGGTCACAAGTACATTAAAAACAGAAATGATACTTCATCTGTAGTGATGGGACCTCAGTGATTAAATATTAATGTCCACCTGTCCACAATGTGTTACACGTCTGCAGTAAATGGACTGAGAAGCAGAAATAGGGATTAGAGAGAAAATTGAAATTAAAAAAGTTTTTTACTCACATTCTACCTGATATTTTCAAATACACATGGAGACTTGACCTAACATGACTATTAAAGTAGCACCACCGACCAGCGACGAAGTCAGGAAAATATGTGGCTATATAGTGACTCACTGTGAGTGGAATAAGCAAGTCAAAAGTTCTCTTTCCTTTGTAATTTTCTTCCTTTTTAGTCATTGTGCTGGGTGTTCAGGCTATAGTGTGTGTCTGTCTGATATTCTATATGGGGTTCCACAAGGCTCTATCCTGGGTCCGCTTCTTTTCTCAATCTATATGCTTTCATTAGGTCAGATTATCTCAAGTTACAACGTGAGCTACCACAGCTATGCTGATGACACACAGCTGTACTTATCAGTAGCACCTGATGACACCGACTCTCTCGAATCAATAACACAATGTCTTACTGGTATTTCTGAATGCATGAATAGCAATTTTCTCAAGTTAAATAAAGAGAAAACTGAAATTGTATTGATTGGCAAAAACGGATTCAGTGAGGTTATCAGAAATAAACTTGACGCATTAGGATTAGAAGTTAAGACAGAAGTAAAAAACTTAGGGGTAACCGTTGACTGTAACCTGAATTTTAAATCACATATTCATCAGACCACTAGGACAGCATTTTTTCACTTAAGAAATATAGCAAAAGTTAGACTTCTTATATCATTGAAAGATGCTGAGAAATTAATTCACGCTTTTGTTTTTAGTCGACTAGATTACTGTAACGCACTCCTCTCAGGACTACCCAAAAAAGACATCAATCACTTGCAACGAGTGCAGAATGCAGCTGCTAGAATCCTAACTAGGAAAACAAAACTGGAGAAATGTGTTTGGATTTTCATGTCGCTACACTGGTTACCTGTGTCTTTCAGAATTGACTTTAAAATTCTGCTTATAGTTTACAAAGCCTTAAATAATCTCGCTCCATCTTATATATCGGAATGTCTGACACGTTATATTCCAAATCGTAATCTTAGATCATCAAATGAGTGTCTCCTTAGAATTCCAAAAGCTAAACTTAAAAGAAGTGGTGAGGCGGCCTTCTGCTGATGTGCACCTAAAATCTGGAATAGCCTGCCAATAGGAATTCGCCAGGCTGATACAGTAGAGCACTTTAAAACACTGCTGAAAACACATTACTTTAACATGGCCTTCTCATAACTTCACTTTAACTTAATCCTGATACTCTATATGTTCAATTCATCATAATAACCATTCATGGTGGCTCTAAAATCCGTACTAACCCCAACTCTCTCTTCTGTTTCTTTTTCTGGTTTCTCTGTGGTGGCGGCCTGCCACCAACCTACTCAAAGCACCATGATGCCCCAGCATTAATGGACTAAAAGCCAGAAGTCCACGTGATCATCATCATCATCATCAAGTCCTTCCATGAAAACCATAAATACAAAAAGGACTGTTTCACTTATGTTAGGTAGATTGCCCAGAGGGGACTGGGTGGTCTCATGGTCTGGAATCCCTACAGATTTTATTTTTTTCAGCCGTCTGGAGTTTTTTTGTTTTTTCTGTCCCCCCTGGCCATTGGACCTTACTCTTATTCGATGTTAATTAATGTTGACTTATTTTATTTTCTTGCTGTGTCTCTTATTTTTCTATTCTTCATTATGTAAAGCACTTTGAGCTACTGTTTTTATGAAAATGTGCTATGTAAATAAATGTTGTTGTTGTTGTTATCTATCTATCTATCTATCTATCTATCATACAACAAACTTTGAGGGGGTATGTCATCCTAAACGGTACCATATGTGTGGGGTACAGCATCCTGTGCTGTTTCCAGAGAAGTAATACGTGGAATTTGGATAAAATACAACAAAATGTCTTTAAACAATGATGATCTGTGAGGCAGCTGTAGAGCTGGATGTAATAATAACAAGTGCAGTACAGCCATAGTTAGAATTTCTCCTTCACACAGCAGGACTTTGTCCATGAGGAGTTTGTATTTTCTCCTCGTGTCTTTGTGGGTTTTCCTCACACATTCCCAAAGTTGATTTCCAACTGTAAATTAACCTTTTTGTGCTCTTTTTTGCCTTGAATGTAGCTGGAATAGGTTGTATATGTCCCAAGATCCTGAACTGGATTAAGCAGGTTTCAGAATAATAATAATAAAATTAATAACAATATTATTATTATTTTATATTATTATTATTATTATTATATTATTTAATTATAGCACATTTCCCATGCTCAAAGTGCTTCAACAACATTAAGGTGTTCCACAGCGATACTAGCACTATTCACCCAAAAGAAACAATCAATGAAGGACAGGCAGGGGAGATTGTTTCCAGTTATAAGTATCTGGGGACAATCAGAGAATCAAAACTGACTTTAAAGGAAAATACGGAAAGCATCTGCAAACAGGGACAGCAGCACCTGTGCTGTCTATAAAGCCGAGCCTTTATAGTGCAAGTCCTACCATGAAGTCATTCTTTTATACAGTAAAACTTATACTGAGTTGGTCTTTACTTGTGCTCTGTTGGCCTGATTTGGAAATCTTAATGTCAGCAACAAAAACAGAAAAAAAATTAACTTAACCCTTCCGCTTTGTATTAATGGGTGATAAAATGTTTTATTGTCCTGTTTTCATGGAGGATAAAAACGTTACTGATAGATGGAAGCCAATACAGACCAATGCCAAATCACAACAAACAAATACCAAAAACGTCTACGAAGTTACTCATATTGCATAGTCAACATGCCAGGTCATCTATCTGTATGCTCACAACGTGTAAAATGCATGCAATTTGTCAAAATATTGTAAATAAAAACCTCCTGAAAATGAAAGTAGGCTACAACCCGAGGTCCGCTCTCACGGTATCAAGCATTTGAATTGAAGACAGGACTCTTGACAAATGAAGAGAGAAAGGTTGGCTGCCAAATCAAGGGAAAGGTTTTTATATTCAGTCCTATTGGACACTGGAAACCAGTGAAGAATAGTGAGAAGATGTGCTCTGTACTGAATCCTACAAGGGATTACAGAAGGAATTTTCAAATCCACTGGCACAGAGTGAGTATTGAGGGGTTTATATACCATTGATGTGACAACCTAAAGGCAGGATTTGACAAGTGTGGTGGAGATGGGATTTAACTAAACAAGTACAGGACCTCATTTTTAGAGCGGATATTTGATAGATGAACATGAAATTAGTGAAAATTTAATAAAGGGTGTGGCAAGACAGAAAGAAATGGTGGATAAGGACCAACGAACATTAGTTATATTATACAGGTTTTTAATTTTATTAAAGAAAACATGAAGGAATATTTTTATATTCTGCAGAAAAATAATGTGTAAATGAACAAAGTGAAGTTTAAATTAACTTATTAAGCAGGAAGAACAAAATCCTTCGGGCTATTAAAATCTGCACAGTGTTTCCAATCTCATCCACTGCACCTTGCAATTCCTTCACAGTCTTCAGAGGTCTCTTGGTTGTCACCCTCACCTGTCTTTTTCTTGTACGATAATTCCATTTTTGTGAATCACCTGATTTACAGAGATTTACAGCTGTGCCATACTCTGTCCATTTCTAAATGATTGAACTGGATATTCAGTAACTTGAATATTTTCTTGTCTCTATCCCCATTGCACTTTTCCATGTAATTTGCACTGAACTAATTGGTGTGTTCCTTTGTCTCCATTGTGTAAGTTTGGCCACCCGGCTGACTAACAACAAGTTGGCCCTTCATGTGCATTTATACTAAAATCAATTGAAACCTCAAACAGGTGATCTCCATTGAACTCATTCTGTGACTATTAAAGCCAACTGGCTGTACCAGGGGTTTCCTATGAAAGACAGTAAATATTTATGTGGTCAATTATTTTGTGTTTTATAATTAATTAATTTACAGAGATCTGTTTTCCCTTTGACATTAAGGAGTCCAGATCTGTTGATCTGTTATTCAATGTTGTATAACAAGAAAATGCGATAATTTCCAAGGAGGTGAATATTTTTTATCGGCACTGTAATGACTTAATGACTTACAGTATATGAAAATGATTGTCTACATTTTGGTGCCCTGCTTTTAAACTGATAGATCATTTGTCTCATGGGTCTCTTCTCAGTGTTTCTTAGTGGCTCGGGTACTATAATAGAATTTTGGTGAAGGTCTCTTTCCAATTCATGTCCAAACGTCATTATGGTAAAACCCTTTGGCTTAAAAAACAACTTGCCACCCTTACAAATGCTTCCTTCTGTTCTCCGTTCTATTTTTATTCTTTTAGAAAGAACACTTGTTTTCGGTTTTATTCCTTCTGGGAATTTGGGGAATGTGCTTCTTTTGGAAACACATATCTCCTGGTTAGATATTTTAAATATCATTACTGGTGGCAATGGCAGTTTTTGATATGGGCGACATGGGCCTTTTTTTTTTGCATGCGCCCATGCTGCCCCAACATCATGCCAGCGCATTTTTGGGATTGCATGGGCACCAATCGGTTTTCTATTGCCCATTTGCGGGGAGTAAGGCCGCCCTCCATTTATGAGGTGCGCCTGCTACTTGCCGCACAGGGAGGAGAGGGGTGGGACGGCAGGGGATTCTCTGGCTGGCTGGCTGGAGTGGCATGATCTAATAACCAGCTCACAAAATAAAACAAAATAAAAACAAACAAACACAAAAGCACCAGACATTATGATATAGACTTATAATTTGCACCGATGTGTTTTCTAAATTCTATCACACCCATATAAGCGGGAAGTGAGCGTGAGGGCCCTCGGTGCACCTGCTTGCTGCTGCTGCTGTGCTGAAGTCTCACACACAATCTGTCGAAAGGGGAGGGTGGCGCAAGGTTAATATAGTTTTGCCTTTTTATATTAGTTTTTATTTCTATATTTTTTCTGACCTTACTTGGAAATTCAGTTTAGTTTTAGTTTCCTTCATCGTGTATTTTTAGTTTTAGTTTATTTTTATTTCACAAAGGCATTTCTATTTTATTTTTATATCTATTAGTTTCAGTTTTAGTTTTAGGAATTAGGGCATGGAGCTTCTATGGAGCTTAGTTTTGTGTCACAATCAGACAGAACTGTACACTTAACAGATTTGGATATAAGTTTAATGTTAGTGCAAGCTTACTACACTATATGGTTTACTGGTTTGATAAAAACAAGCATAATCAAAACTAGATACTGAATATGAACAATATTATAATTTTTAAAATATTTTTTCATTAAAATTACAGGGGCTTATGAAGAACAGGGCTCTTAGACTTGAATCAGTGTGCAGACCCCACCTAACTGTGTTGAGGGAAACAAAGAAAAACAAGCATGTATTGTCGAGGTTAGGGATCGAGGTTAGGGATAGTGAGACTTGAATAGCCCAACATAAGGACAGTAAACCCATGATGAAGTGAGCAAGGCAGGAAACAACCCCAGGCAGGGTGCCAGCCCACCGCAAGGCACACAAACACACACCAAGCACAATTTGGAATCGCCAATGCACCTAAGTTGCTTGTCTTTGGACTGTGGGAGGAAACTGGAGTACCCGGAGGAAACCCACACAGACACAGGAAGAACATGCAAACTCCACGCAGGGAGGACCCGGGAAGCGAACCGGGGTCACCTAACTGCGAGGTAGCAGCGCTACCACTGCACCACCATATAAAATTATTATAAAAATAAAGTTGAATAAATCAGACTCTGCAACTGCATGAATAAAAAAAAAAATTGAGTATGTGTTCAGGTAAAGTACCAATAATGGATTTGGCCCAAAAGTTAATACAGATCTACAATTGTGGTGTAACAACCACATGCCGAATTTCATCGATCTTTCTAGTTGCATTTTTGATTTATCGTGTGTACACACACACACACACAATTCCAAAAAACAGTTAAAAAGTAGTCACCTGAGGAATAAACTGAAACGTTACTCAATATTGATTCTTCTGTCCATATGGTAAACCTTTTGTTGACCAGCACATTCTGATTTCAGCCTTTTGAATTACATATTGATATACAACAAGCGCAAAGAAAGGCGGCATGTAAATCGCTTTCTATTTCACACGAATTTTGCATCCGCATTCAGCTTGCTCTGTCATCGCAAATGCTATGTGAACAGCCGCCCTCTGTCACCATTCACTGGATGAATATGTGCGGGAAGCTCGTGGTGGATGACTTTCTGTTTTAGAGTTAAAACTTACAAGGGTTAAGGTTAAAGACTAACGGCAAGAATATTCATTCAAAAACGAAAACTAAAAATATTTTGGTAACTTATTATTTTATTTTAGTTAGTCTTTCCAGCTACTTTAATAGTTTCATTTAGTTTTAGTTTTTCATTTTGGTTTTGTTAATTATTTTATTTCAGTTTACGAAAATGTTTTTTTAATAATAGTTTCAGTTTTGATTTTAGTTTTCGTTAATTATAATAACCTTGGGGTGGCGGGATGCTTCCAAATAAAGCACAGTTCATTCATAATATTGTCAATCCAAGCCCATTATGTCACAATTAATTTTTCCTGGGTTGTGGGAAATCGCAGAAATCGTTAGATGGGCTCCTTACTTGAGCAGCATAGAGCAGAGTACAGCAAACAGGAAGAATAAATTCTCCTGTGTGAAGCTGACGCCAGCTCAATGCGTGTGCTCTCTCTATTCTTTATCACAGGTTAGTAAATCCACCATAATTGGAGTGCACATTACAGGCTTTAAAACAGTAAAATATCGTCAATGAGATTTTGAACATGTTGATAAAATGATTTTAGTTAGTAAGAATTTTTTTGTATGGATATATATGTTTGTGTACTAACTTACTAATGCAAATGACTCGCATAATGGAGAGTAGTAGGCGGGGAAAGTTAACCCGAAGTAATAAACTGACTGCAACTCTGAGAGAAAAAGTTTATGTAGTGGTTAGTGACCTGGTGAACCGATGACTGGAGATGGTACTAAAGTGAAAATTCTTTACACTATAATGAAATATTTTGGTGCTGTATAAATGTAAAATTTGATTTTGTCTCTGTTAGACATTACATTTCCAAAAGTTTTTATTGCACTGATTTTTTTCAGTGTTTATTAGAACGCTGGCTTGGGGGGGGCACTGGGGA
Source organism: Polypterus senegalus (assembly GCF_016835505.1). Taxonomy (NCBI): domain Eukaryota; kingdom Metazoa; phylum Chordata; class Cladistia; order Polypteriformes; family Polypteridae; genus Polypterus; species Polypterus senegalus. Next base: position 2,038,695 of record NC_053171.1, read on the forward strand.
AGGGGCAGGGGGGCCGCTGGGGGGGGTTTCCAGACGGGGTGTTCACCCAGGGCACCAAACAGGATAGGACCGCCCTGGACTGGTGGTCTTAAACACTCCCTGTGGTATAGCGGGTTTTAAATAATCCATTGGCCGCGCATCCGCGGGGAGTTGATGAAGTAATTGGGGCGAGACGCACTTGCACATGAAGATACAATCGTTCTCAATTGCTTCTTTGGCCTCCTGCAGTGCGTGATTGAGACACTGTACCTATGGAGCTGTATAAGTATGGGCTGGCATAGGAGGAAAGGGATTTTAAAAAAAAAGCCAGAAACAAAGAGAGAGGTTGGAGAGAGAGGAAGGCAGGAGACGTTAAATGCCAGTGTGGGAGTGAGAGAGAGAGCTGGCTCAGTGGATAGCTGGCAGCTGAGAGGAGAGGCCCTCAGGAGGAGTGTCTGGCCGACACTTGGTGGGGGCAGTAGGAAGCGGTTACTCCAGCTGAGCGGTTCCAGGGAGCTGAAGTGACCGGGAATAAGGATGGCTCGCTGCATAAGGCAGAGAAGGCAGGCGGAGGAGACTAGGGATGGAGAGCCCCAGTGTGTGCCCTGGTTGCTGGAGACCCGAGACTCCGTCCAGCGAGTAAGCTGTACGTAGCCAGGAGATTGAAGGCTACTGGACCAGTAGGAGAGTCAGCTGTACCTGCAGATAGGGCAACTCCCCTGTTGCAAGGCCTGTATGGGAGAAGCAGGGGAGCCGCCAGTTAGAAGGAGAAGGCACCAGATTTTTAAAAAGGACAGCTTTCTGCCAGTATTTTATCTTGTTTTTTTAATGGACTTATTTATTAGGATTTTTAACCTCCACTAGTCACTTGTGGTTTTTATGGATTATTTATGGATTTCTTGAAGCATTGCACTTTGGACACAGTTTTGATTTTGTTGTGATTGTTTTTAATAAAAGCACTTGCACACTTTACACCATTCCCTTGCTCCAAGCGAGATTTGTCCTCATCTGGTTACATTATCGATGGTGTCGGGTACGAGAGGCTAGCAAATCTAGAAGAGGGAAAATGCAGCAGGACCAGTACCATCACACTCCCATTGCCAGAAGATTACTTGCGACAGTGAGATTGGGGAAAATCAGTAAGTGGGCATCCATTCTATGGAGCTGTCAGGCTGTTTTGTGTTTGAATATCAATCTCCTTCAAATTGGTTTCCATTTTTACCTTTTGCTGCATGTCAGCTCTGTGGGTTTCTCCATCTCTCCTCATTGGAAATGCAAACCATTAGTGTTACTGCAGAGAACTCAAACCAGCCTACAGCAAATGCTCTCGCTAAACCTTTAGAAACACTGAGCTGGAGTGATGAGTGATACTGTAGATCAGGGTTCAAATCCCAGTGCTGCATGAATTCTGTTCAGTGATGTCAGACACTTGATTTGATTTTCTCATGAAAATAAGTGTCTGATGAAAAAAAAATCACTGCTTCAGTAGAAAAGCTTTGAATATCTCTCTATTATAAAAGGAAATCTTGAGACAAGACAAGACTATTGCCAAGGGATTTTTTCAAGTTGGTCCCGCCCTCTTCTAACGTCTCATTTGTGTAAATGCTTTTGTCATACACAGTTCTGTGCTCTCAGCTCTTATAAAGTTTTACATTTACCTCCCTTTTAATTCCAAATAAAAGAAGACTTATTATGTCCAAATCTTATTGAAAAATGTTATCCCGAAGTTTTATCAACAGAAGAAATGAGTACATGGGCAATCCTAGCACAGAGAAACAATGAAGTCAAACAAATGAACACGAAAATTGTCGATCTGTTACACGGCAAATTGGTTAAATGTATATCAATAGACTGTGACAATAGACTAACATGTAAAATTTTAACAGGCCACAAGATAGGTAATGTAGTACATATTCAGCGGATAACATTAGACACCAAAGGAGATCTTCATATGCCATTCTTATCAAAACGTTTACAGTTTCCCATTAGAAGAGCTTTTGCTATGACAATTAACACTAGAATTACCAGAGCCTACGAAAAAACTCGTAATTCCGTCCCACCTTAAACTGCTTCTTAAATCCCTTCACACCTCTCCGCCAGCGCCCTTTGTCTTCTAAATGTGCTGATAAAGAGCAGCCGGCTATTCCATCCCCCCACCAATTTAGAACGTGCACGAACTTCTCTCAGCTCATGCCCCCCACCGGTTCTGACACACAGACGCTGGCGAAGCTGCCTTCTTCGTATCTCACCGTCACTTGATTTTCTTTTTATTCAGTTTTATTGAGTGTTCCTGCCAGTCCCCGCATGTTGCTGTATGCTGGATATTTTCACATGTATTGTCTCTTTCTTTCAGGTGTGTAATAGAAACCACGGCATAGAGAGAAGTGTGTACACTGCTTCTTACAGGAAAAGGCGATGGAAAAAGTGCACTTGAATAAAAGTGCACTTTTGTTATACTTTTACACCAACATATGTTCCTGTGTTTGAACGACACGGGCAGATGGGGAGTGTCTGATGATTGCATATAGCGCCGAAGTTACTGGTCTTTACCATTCTTTCCTCTGCCTGTCCTGGAGTACAAAAGAAAAAGCATACAGCAACATGCGGGACTGGCAGGAACACTCAATAAAACTGAATAAAAAGAAAAGCAAGTGACGGTGAGACACGAAGGCAGCTTCGCCAGCGTTTGTGTGTCAGAACCGATAGATCATTTGTCTCAAATTGGGTTTCTTCTCAGTGTTTCTTAGTGGCTCAGGTACTATAATAGAATTTGGGTGAAGGTCTCTCCAATTCCAAATGCTTCCTTCTGTTCTCCATTCTATTTTCATTCTTTTGCAAAGAACCCTTATTTTTGATTTTATTCCTTTTGGGAATTTGGGGAATGTGTTTCTTTTGGAAACACATATCACCTGGTTAGTTATTTTAAAGATCATTATTGGTGGTCTTAAATACTCCCTGTGGTATAGCAGGTCTGCAACTCTTAAATCATCTGTTGGCTGTGCATCCACGGGGAGTTAATGGGGTAATTGGGGCGAGACGCACCTGCACATGAAGGTGTGATCGTTCTCAAATGTTTCATTGGCTTCCTGTGGTGCGTGATCGAGATGCTGCGCCCATGCAGCCATATAAGTATGGACCGGCATTGGAGGAAAGGGATTAAAAAAAAGACAGAAACAAAAAGGGAGGTTAGAGAGAGAAGAAGGCAGGAGATGTTAAGCGCCGGTGCAAGAGAGCAGGCTCGCTGGATAGCAGGCAGCTGAGAGGAGAGCCCCTCAGGAGGAGTGTTTGGCCGACACTCGGTAGAAGCCAGTTGGAACCACTCAGCTGGAGTGACCGGGACTAAGGATGGCTCTCCACGTAAGTGGAGTAAGTGTAAGGCAGTGGAAGGAGGCTCGAGATGGAGAGCCCCAGTGTGAGCTCCTTGGTTGCTGGAGTCTCAAGTCTCGGTGCGGTGAGTAAGCTGTATGTAGCCAGGAGACAGAAGGTGACCGGACGAGTAGGAATGTCAGCTCTACCTGCAGATAGGGCAACTCCCCTGTTGCAAGACCTGTATGGGAGAAGCAGGGGGGGCGCCAGTTAGAAGGAGAAGGTGCCGGGTTTTTAAAAAGGACAGCTTCCAGCCAGTATTTTAATCTTGTTTTTTTAAAGGACTTATTTATTGGGATTTTTAACCTCCACTAGTCCCTTGTAGGTTTTTTGGATTATTTATGGATTTCTTGAAGCATTGCACTTTGGACACAGTTTTGATTTTGTTGTGATTGTTTTTAGTAAAAGCACTTGCACACTTTACACCATCCCCTTGCTCCAAGTGTGATTTGTCCTCATCTGGCAGCTCAGTCAGTTACATTATCGATGGAGTCAGGTACGAGAGGCTCCCAAATCTGGAATAGCAATCTCCTTCAAATTGGTTTCCATTTTTGCCTTTTGCTTCATGTCAACTCTATGTGTTACTCCATCTCTCCTCATTGGAAATGCAAACCATTAGTGTTACTCCAGAGGACTCAGACCAACCTACAGCAAACCTTCTCACTACACCTTTAGAAACACTGAGCTGGAGTGGTGAATGATACTGCAGATCATGGTTCAAATCCCAGTGCTGCATGAATTCTGTTCAGTGATGTCAGGCACCTGATTTCATTTTGCCATGAAAATAAGTGTCTGATGAAAAACAAAAGAGGACTGAAAAAATAATCATTGCTTCAGTAGAAAAGCATAGAATATTTTTTCTAGAGTAAAGAGTCTTCCATATTTCAGCATTGAAATCTTATTAAATTTCAGATGACAAAACATTTTTAGGTGACATGACAAGATAGAAAATGTTAATGAACAGAGGTAAAAAAAAAAAAATAGTTGAACTCTTTCTTCTGCCTTCAGAGGAGGATCATATAAAATCTGCAGACACAGTTCACAGAAATATTTATCAAGTTTAACTAGTTCTGCTCTATGCAAGCTGAATGGTGAGAGACTGCCGACCATCACCAGCTCTTCAGAAGATGCACACTCACCTTGAACTCTCAGTGTAACAGCATTACTGATAGTGGAGACAGGAACAGAAGGGCGGTCATCTCTGTAGGCTTCACACTGGTACTGTCCGCTGTTAGCCACAGTCACAGGCGAGATTGTGTTTTCATGGCTTCTTCTCCAGCCTGTCTGATTATCTTTGTACCAGTGATATGTCCAACCTGTATGTTTACCCTCAATGCTGCAGATCAGAGTCACGTCTTCTCCAACAAACACAGGATCCCTCGGATTCTTTAGCCTCAGTGTCGCCTTTAAAAGATCTACAGAGAAAAAGAAGAGATGAATTAGAGGTGAACTTGAACCCCACAGAAAGAGAAAAACAACTTTCACAAAACTAAAGCTGGAACACAAGCTTGTGTGGCTCTGAGACTTTATGACAAAACTCAAACACATCTCGAGCTGACAAAGGATGAAGTGCATTTCACTGGAATATTCTGTCTAATATATGGTTTTATCAGTTATATACTTTACTTTCTAGATTAGTTAGCTTTTCAATGTTATTTTAAATAATACATCTATATTAATAAAATCATAATACTTTCTGTCTGTTTTTAAAATTCTTTCATCTTTTTTTGATATTATTTATCTGTTTTGAACCCAAGGACCGCATTTCACATCACCTGTTTGTTTGTTCGATTTCCAATCATGCAAAAACAATTTCATCAGGAGAGTTGATTGTAACAGAGTTGGGGGGCCGGGGTCAAAATGCATTAAATTAGTCAAAGTTCTTTTAATTTTGCTTGCATATTACTGTTGATATTGTTTCCTGCAGAGGCATTAGCTCTCTTGGAAATGTGTTCTTTTAAAATTGTGGCATATTAAATAATTAAACAATATCATAATATACCAGAAAAGGCGATATTCCTCCCATAGTGATTACGGCGGTACAAGAATCACATGAGACAAAATATCTTTTAGCTTACATTTACTGATGTTTAACGCAGTTACAGACGGAGAGGCGCATGGACAGACTTAATCCAGGTGGGAAATCTGGATCAACACAGTCAGCCATTTTCACGTCACCACGCTGGGAGGTTTTTCTTCGAGCTTTGTTGAGTCCGCCTCTAAGGGTCTGGCTGTTGTCCAAGCCTTTTATAATGTCTTGCTTCACTTGCTGGTCTTCTCCGTCTCCAAACAAGGGCTGAATTCCACCCCCACACAATACAGAAATATCATTGTGCTTACATGCCGTTTCTCATTCTCCCAATAAGGAAAGAAGATTTGTGCTGATAGAGGACAGAAATACCCTAACCTGTGTTTAAGCTGACTAGACAAGCCTCCAGTTGTCTTTGGCTATCTAATCCAATGCTTGGCTAGCAATTCTAACTGCTGAGCCCCTGTGTGCCACAGTTAACATGCACATGTGAATAAAACTCATAACAGTATTGTCCAGATACAGTGACATAAAGAAAAATGTAGTATAACAGATATAACTTCAAATCTCAATTTCAAGTTCTTTCAAAAGTTCCATTGAGAAATGAGGTTGTAATGGGCATGTGTAAAACCAAAATGGTGTTATCATATCATAACAGTCCCCCGATGGTAATGAATTTGGCATACTGTTTAGGATTATGTCAATTTACAGTGAAATCTACAGGCCACGTCAGTAATTCAATTGAAACAACAGCGGGTGGGAAAAAAATGAACACAAAAATTGTGGATCCCTCTAAACCAGCTATGTCCACTTTGATACATTTTTGTGCTTCTGTTATTGTTCATGCAGTTTAAAACACAGACATCATGAAGTTTGAAGAATTTTATTGGGGAGTTGTAATGGGGAAGCCAATCCCACAAAAACCTCCCATTGCTCGAAAACAGCTGAGTGGATGTGCATGAAATTTTGTATGTTTCTTATAATTAACCCAACTTAATATACAGAATTAATGGAGTTTCAAAAATCAAATCACTAATACGAGTTCAATAGAGGGAACAGAAGACAACAATCAGTAGTTTTGTCCAACTTACACAGTGTTATTAGTGCTTCAGTTATTCAACAAGCCTTCCAGTTTATTAAATGTGGATTTAGCGTCTATTTGTGAAAGTCAAGTAAACCAGGGAATACAAAAAGTAGAAATTGTGGTTAAAACCTAGCAAGGAGTAATGCTGCTGTTTGATTATTATGGGATGTGTTTATAGGCTAAAGAAAAATAAAGATGTCAGAATGGTTTAAAAAGCCACGTGTGTGAGAATACTTAATTCACGCATTAAGGTACAGTCATATCAAACACTGACACACTAACAGTGAGGACTTTCAGCCAACAAATTATACAGCAGAAGTGTTTCAAGAAAAATGACAGGGGCTCCTTTATACAATGCATGTGCAGAATGCCTCACTACCACACTTTCTTTTTAATTTACTTTGTTTTTAGTCATTTTAGTGTGTATTCAGGCCATAGTCTGTATACATGTTTACTTATTTATTTACTTACTTACTTATCTCCCTATTTATGTATTTATTTATTCAAAGAGCTGCTATCTATCTATCTATTTATCTATCTATCTGTCTATCGTTCAAACAAAATTTAGAATTGTGTGCAGTTAGTTTAAATTATCCATTAGCACATTTTCCATGTTGTTTGTATAAATGCACTTACAACATGAAGTGCTGATCAGTTAAAAATAATACAGCAATGTGATTAATCTAAACTGCTTGGAAAGAAAACCAAGCACCACAAGCCAATGAATTTTTTAAGAAGTCAGGGCATATTAATTAATAATACACATGCTTTGCAGAATTACACAAATTGTTCAAAGAGTGAAATCACTAGGAAGGTCATGTTAAAAGAAAAGCCATTTTAAAAAAAGAAAGTTTGACATTTTTAGTTTTCAAATTAGTTCACTGGAAAATTCAGATATACTGGCAAATTTCTATAACAGTTAAGTGTATAGCAAATGGTGTCACCTGTGACAAATCCTATCACTAGCATGAGAAAGAAATGTAAATGTCAGAACCAAGCAGTACTGTGACATTCTCAGTTTTCTGCTTGCTGAACCAGATTATAAATTAGCATTCAAGCACCAGAGTGCTGATACACCTTCCTGAACTCAACAGAAATGCAGTATCTCACAGTATATGATATATCAAATTTGAAAACATGGGACAGTGTAGTCCTAAATTGGCCCCAGTGTGTGCTTGGTGTGTGTGTGTGTGTGTGTGTCCTGTGGTCAGCTGGCGCCCTGCTCGGGATTGGTTCCTGCCTTGTGCCCTGTGTCCTGGGATTGGCTCCAGCAGGCCCCCAGGACCCTGTGTTAGGATATTGTGGGATGGAAAATGAATGGATGGATGGACAGTGTAGTTATTACATAATTTGATAAGAATTTATTAATGTTATTCTGAAATAAGCCTACGTACTTTGAATGTTTCATTTGTATGAGGATTTAATTTGTAAAGGGCTTCTTGTTCAAATAGCTCCCTGAATAGGTGTTGATTATGAGCCATTGCATCTAAACATTTTTAGTAAATACAGTACTGCTTATATTTTTAACAGTCCAAAGGCATGCAGGTTAGGTGCACTGGCGATTCTAAATTGTGTGTGCGTGTGTGTGTGTGTGCCCTGCGGTGGGCTGGTGCCCTGCTCTGGGTTTGTTTCCTGCCTTGCACCCTGTGTTGGCTGGAATTGGCTCCTGCAGACCCCCGTGACCCCGTAGTTAGGATATAGCGGGTTGGATAATGGATGGATTGATTGATTGTAATTAACATATTCTATTTTAAGTTATCTTCCCATGTGAGCCCCATGAATACCAATAGTCAGTTGTGCTTTCAAACCACTAAGTTTTCTCACTAGAATTATACATGAAGTAGTGTAAACCTGGTGAGAGTGTCTCACTGCAACAACCTTTTTAGTATCAAAATATCTGTAGTCGAATTTCCCACATCAGTGAAAAAAGATGGCCAAAGAAGACAATTCAAAATACAACACAGGAAAGCATTTGGTTGTGCCTGTCAGGAAATCTTTCAAAAGAAAGAATTAAATTATAAATGGAATGAAAATATTTAAAACACAAATGAAAAGCAAAAACTGTCAGTGCCACCTTACACGTGTTTGAGCGATAAAAACTGTGTCTGTCTTATGTGCAATCTTACATCCTTGTGTTATGCAGGATGAAGTTCTCTTCGCCCTAATCTGTTGCTTATACATGCTCAGGCATATTTGTCATGAATCACAAGTAAGGTGAGCTTTATTTGTGTTGTAATCAACCATTGACCACTGTGGAAATCCGGTGGGACCCCACTAAATTTGTCCTATATGAGAGTTGATTTTTACTGATAAATATGATTTTCACTACTTAATTATACTGAAGGATTTCTGTTAGCTTTTGCCCGTAGCACTCTCAGAATGCTTTTTAAGTAAAACCTCTTGATCTGTGACCCAGTCCTGCTGCTACTTTAGTACAAGGACATTGCCAGGAGAACCAGTATAGCTGAGTGTAATAGAATGCTAACCTTAAGGGTCCTGTTTACCAGTAACTAGTAAGAAGAAATTAAACTGATCATTACTTCTGTAATTGACAAAGCGTGTTTAATAAGTGTTATCAGCATCTGTACGTCAGTCATTTCTTTCCATGTACTGTACATGTATTTTCCATATACAGTACATGTCAATAAAAGTATTCTTCCCATCTTGGACGTGAACTGGCTCATGATTTAATTTTGACAGTTGGCACTAACAGCACAGGTAAGTCAGTATTTTCTGTCAGTTTTATGTGGTGACTGAGGGAGGCCAAAACACTGAACGACCTGCCAAGCCCTTCCAGTATGGGTAAGTGCCTGCCTCTGTCAGCTGTAGCTCTGGACTCCTCACTGGGATGTATGGCAGAACCTTTGATCTGAATCACCTGGAATTCTTGGGGGCTGTGATAGAAAAGCAGGAAAATGAGAATGATAAAGCAATGTAGGGTCGATGGTAAAGAGTATGTCAAGTCAGAAACAGAGTAAAGCACAAGATAGAAAGAGTGTGCATGTTGCAGACTGGAAGTTAAATTAAATAAGTTGGAGGTGTTGTCTCAGGTAGAAAAGGAAAGTATCCTGAGAAAACTGCTTCATGCCGATACAAGTCCCACAGATTCAGACAAGAGGCTGCTACAGCCCTCTACTTATGATAAGTTAATGAATAAAGTGAAGAAAAAGATACAGCTCAATGATGGGGTGAGGTGAAGGTGAAGTCTGGAAGAGGAAAAGAAGCTAAAATCTCCTCTGCAAGGGTTAAAGTCCCTTCTGAAACCAGGATGAGGGGTTAAAGTCTTCTCAAACTTAGTCTATGAAACAGTTAATGTATGTGGCTGCTTTGACTCCTGGGGGTCATAGTTGACAACAGACTTAGAAGTACTAAAAGAATGGGATAAAGGAGGCTTTGGAAGGAGAAGGTAAAAGGAATGATATTTCACAGGCTGTTGCCCCCTTCCAGGATATTTCAAGACTTGTATAAACTGAATGATGGCTCTTGTGAGCCCTCATCCACTGTTGTATTTAAGCTTGGTGAGAATTAAGGACTTTTTTATTTACAGTACTAAGTGTTTACTAATATAACTATATACTAAGCTTTGTAATAATTTATTTTGTGCTTTTGCAGATTTCATAGCTGTAGTCTATTGTAATACAAACTACCGACGAGTACGAATAGTGCCATTTGGCTCCTCGACACGTGGCATCTGGGTCATGGAATTGACCTTGATTGTGGCCAGATTTTGAGTTGCTATGCAGGGGGAGTCACCCCTCCTTGTCTGTTGCTGTATGTAAAATTCACGACCATGGCCTGTATGCCAGTGCACTATGAGGGCACCACTTTTGGGAATTCTCTGAGAAGGCCTGTGGCATGGGTGTTTTTAAGAAGGAATGAGACTAAATTACTAAATCAGCTGTGACTGCTGAGTTATTATTATTATTATTGTCCTAGTCTAAGTCATCGTTGTAGTATATTCTCTGAAAAAGATATATATATATTTATATATATATATTGTAACATACATGCGCATGGGAGGCAGCTAAAGGGCTTGAATGAGGGTAATTCTGAGTCATACCGAGATGTAGCAGAGTACACGCTGACTCTTTTTCTTGCTTTTCCACAGACCATTCACGGGAAATCCTGCCTGGTTCTGATGACATCAAGCCTGCTTCTGACCCTTTTGACGTCATTTCCGGGTCTGACCCTATGAATGAAGACCCTTCTGGTTTCGACCCCCCGATGTCATTTCCTATATTGGCCTTTAAAAGCCACAACTTTTCCCCTATCCCTTCAGTTCTATTTTGGACTCTGAATTGTGCACTTCAGTGCTATCATTCTTTCAATTTTTCAGCCAGGAAACAATATATGGGTGGCTGCCCCAAACCTTGCTATGGCTCTTGGTTGAGTTTGTGACAAGATAGATAGATAGATAGATAGATAGATAGATAGATAGATAGATAGATAGATAGATAGATAGATAGATAGATAGATAGATAGATAGATAGATAGATAGATAGATTGTTGTAACCAGGGGGGCACACTAGCTCCACAAACACCTAACACAACACAAGCTTGGGCACAAGTACTGCAAATAAAAGACTTCTTATTTATTTTGTTTTGTGGGAAACTCTTTACTGCCAAGTGTTTCCCACCACAGCCACACTCACAAAGCACCTCTTCTGCTCCTCTCTGCAAGTTTTCCGTCTGATTGTTTTCTTAGCCACTCACTCCCCCTCGACAGATCTCAAGTTGGTTAGTCGTCAAGAGAGAAAGTGTACAGATTAGAGGAAAAAGAGGTCAGTGAGTGAGTAAGTGGAGTGAGGTTACTAATGGAGTCCTCAGGGGTCTGTCCTTGAGCTGTTACTTTTTCTTATATAAACGACTTGGATTCTGAAGTAGTTAGTAAATTTGCAGATGATGCTAAAATTGAAGGAATAGAAGATACTGAAGAGGCAGTAAAATATTTCAAAAAGATTTGGACAGTCTTCAGAACTTGAAAAATTCAGATGGGAGACACTGAGCTACAAGAAGCAACCTCTGGAAAGTATGTATGGGTTTATGTTAACATGAAATTCTCATTACGTAAGCCTTTTACAGAAGCGATTAAAATATCTAATTAAAGGATGCATTATTAAAAATTGCTGAATGTAAACAGAGAGAAGTTATACTTAGACTATATAATGCATTTGTGGAACCACATCAGGAGTATTGGATGCAGTTCTTGTCACCTCACTACAAAAAAGACAGAGCAGCCCTTGAAGCTATGCAGAGGAGAGCAACCAGATGTATCATGGGACCAGGGCCGGATTAAGACCCTTAGATGCCCTAAACACTAAGTAATTTTGGTGCCCCCTTACACTAGTAATTCAAAATATTAAAACAATAACAAACTGGAAAATAAAATTTTATTTTATTATCGGAAATTCGAAATTAAACAAAACATACTTATAGTAAGAAGGAAAATATTATTTGTTTTTGTATGTTTCATTTTATTTTTATCTTAATAATTTTCTCTTACTTTTTTTCCTTGTAAACTCATTGATTAGATCTTCATAATCAATCTTACATAACACATCTGCTTCTATACATAATAGAGATAAGGCATCCAGAATATGTTATTTGAATTATTATGTGGCATTTAACACGGTTATGCATTTCATAAACTGAATAATATAGATATTTTAATTCCCAGCTTACTGCTGATGCTGAATCATGGGCTTTTAAGGTGGGGGGAGGGGGGGAACTGACAAGTGCCCGTATGAAGGATTTTATGAATTCTAGGCAGGAAGTAGGAAAAAAGAATTATCTGTAAACTACATTATGTAAAAGTGAAAATCGTACGGCTGATTACTATTGGATAAAATTATTGATAACTTTTTTACTAAGACTATTTAGTTACAAAATTTTCACAGAATATTCTTTAAACCTTATATTAAGAATGTGTGTAAATGATTTGCTAAATAATGAATGCAAAAGCCATAAATAAATTAAATAATAAAAATGGTAAAAAATTCATGACAGTTAAAGTCGTATGGCAATGTAATACTTAGAGCGGTTATCTGCATTAAAAACTGCAAAACTGCTGCCTCCATGTCGTAAACCGAACGACTTTAATTATAGTACCCAGTGGTCGTGAAAATTGTCGTATCAAAATGAGACTAGGACCAAAATGTTCATGAAAATCTCTAGTTTTGGATGAAGCAAACCAAATTCAAAAATATCAATTAGCACAGATTTTGTTTCAGCTGTTCTGAATTTTTCTACGTTTCATATTTAAGGATGTTTTAGGTCTCAAAGTGACTACAAGGTGGCTTAAATGGCTACAAATATTAATTTTATCTGCCATTATTCTAAGGACTACAAATTATCCAATCTCCTGCCAAAACCTGTAGAAATTGACTTTAATCCCAAAATTGATTTAAAAATGTATTTTCTGCGGCACTGCTTTTCAATAAAGATCTGATCTGTTTTTATCATTACTTGAAGAGAAAATGTCATCCAAAATTTTACAAATTTTAACGTTTGGGGTTGATTTTAAAGGTTTTTTTTGTAATGTACAGTTTTCATTTTGACATTAAAATCATAGATTTACCATTTTATTTAATTTATTTATGGCTTTTGTGCCAATTTAGCAAATCTATTTACACATATTCTTAGTACAAGATTTGAAGAATATTTTGTGAAACTTTTGTTAATAAATCTTTATTAGTAAAAAAAAAGTTATAAACAATTTTATCCAATAGTAATCAGCTGTACAATTTTCACTTTTACATAATATAAATGAATTTAAAAATATCCAAGAATAGAATTAAATAGACTTACCAGAATATTTTTTCCTCAAACTGGGATGATTTTTTGTTTTTGCTTAAAACAGAAAATAATACTTTCTGTGCACTAGAAATGTATTTTAAGTTAAATAACAGATAATTCACAAAACACAACAATTACGTGATAATAATTTTTAATCAACTATTAACTATTATTTAAAAATATAAAAACATATTTTTTTAATCAAATTATTTTCACAATATTTTGACATAACATGGCGTTTAAGGGAATCACCATGAAACGGGAATTACCCATTGTAGATGGCACCATTATGCAAACAGTGACGGCATAGGGAGATACTGGGATGCATTATTCATTTTTCATTAAATTTTGAAAATAGCTATAAATTTAATAAATGTAATAATTTAAGTGATAAATTTGGCCATGAAAATTTTTTGTGGTGCCCCCTTTACCCTTGATGCCCTAAGCATGTGTCTACTTTGCTTATATGGTTAATCCAGCACTGCATGGGACTTAAGACTCCTACTCTGTCAGGCTCAGGGAAACTAACCTATTTGGTCTTGAGTAGATGAGACCGTGTTTGCAATCTCATCCAAGTACTCTAAATTCTGGAATATACTGATAAAGTACCGTAGATTCAGGCAAATTCTTTTTGCTATGAATCACATACACGTGGACACCATTGGAAACTGAAGGGATGTGCATTGAATACCGTAGCAGGCAATTCTTTATGCAGAGTTGTAATGGCCGACCCCATCTGCTGGTCCGGCAGCTATACCGCCAAGACCCATGGCCTGGCAACCTCAGGGAATGTTAGACTAGACAAGCCGTACTTCTTCCAAAACACTTCCTCAATCGATGATCAAAATAAGCAAAAAGGCAAACAGTATGTAAAATAATTAAGTGAATATATATTGATAAAAAGAAATGAAACAAACGCCAAACAATGTATATATATCACACCCCAACCATCCCCAACATAACACACAACCACAAAAGAGACCTGCAGAATCTATACTAATAAAAGGCAAAGCCCTCACTGACTGACTGACAGACTGATTGACTGACACACTCACTCACTCACTCACTCACTCGTCACTAATTCTCCAACTTCCCGTGTAGGTAGAAGGCTGATATTTGGCAGGCTCATTCCTTACTGCTTACTTACAAAAGTTAAGCAGGTTTCATTTCGAAATTCTACATGTAACAGTCATAACTTCCGACAACATCCGCAATGTTGAACTTTCTTATTTATGGCCCCATCTTCACGTAGGCGGTAGGCGGCTTCCCTACGCTAACCAAAACCAATGTACGTACTTATTTCAATGGTATGACGCCACTGTCGGCCGCCATATTGAACTTTACAACGTCACTAATTCTCCAGCCTCCCGTGTAGGTAGAAGTCTGACCCCATCTTCACGAAATTTGGTAGGCGGCTTCCCTGCGCTAACCGAAACCGGTGTACGTACTTATTTCGGTGGTATGACGCCACTGTCAGATGCCATATTGAACTTTCCAACGTAACTAATTCTCCAACTTCCTGTGTAGGTAGAAGGCTGTAATTTGGCAGGCTTATTCCTTACAGCTTACTTACAAAAGTTAAGCAGGTTTCATTTCGAAATTCTACACGTAACGGTCATAACGGTCAACAACGTCCGCCATGTTGAACTTTCTTATTTATGGCCCCATCTTCACGAAATTTGGTAAGCGGCTTCCTTGCGCTAATCGAAACCAATGTACGTACTTATTTCGGTGGTATGATGCCACTGTCGGCCGCAATATTGAACTTTTCAACAGTCTTTGTTACTTATGGGCCTATCTTCAAGAAATTTGGTACACGGGTTCCCAACGCTAACTGAATCCTACTTATGTACATATATACGTCCATAGCCTGCAGCTCGGTCACCGTGTGAGGCGCGTTAGTCCCCATCCCAACGCCTCCCATGTTGTTGGCTGCCTGCCTATATAAGACCGTCCGTCACTTCGGTCTCTACATTCCCTTCCTTGCTTCACCACGGGATTCACGTCTCCCCGCTGATAACTACAGCCTTTTTGTTTAATCCACAGCTTCTCTGCTGTTTTATTGTTCGTTTATTGCGATTATAGTTATTGTTTAGGTATTTTAGACTTACTTTACATTGCTCAGGTACCTATTTCCTTTAATATTCCAACTGTACCCCCATTACCATGTCTATCAAGGTGATCACCATCGATCAAAGAACTGTCACTTACCGAGTGGTTTCCATGCCCAGAGATGGCACCTACCTTTTCCATTCTCTTTGTTACATATTGCACGGCCATATCAGGCTCACTCTTGATATCAGGAGGAACATTGTGTCTTATGTATTGAATGACTGGGACAGGTTCAAGGTGTGGACTGATGACGGTACAGGAGATAATTATACTACACAGGAGCACTAGAAGAGTGAAATGCTTAAGCCCTTCACCTATGGTTCTGCATGTGAGTTGATGGCTGCCGCTGAATTGTTCGGTTGCCGCTTTCAACCGTAAATGGCCAAATATTTTACACCTTTCGACAACCACCAATGCCTCTTAAACATCTTAGATTCACAGGTGACGATTTCAGTAGTGGACACTTTGATGTTTATGAATGTTTAAACTCTCAAAAGCTGGGTGTGAAGTTATCGATGAAACCGGTTGTACACTTACAACGCTTGACAGATGCCGAATGTCACTTCAACACAAGTCCTACAAATACTGTTGTAATTGAAACAAACCATGAAACTCAAACCGATTATGACAGCAGCAATCCAAGCTGTGAGATTTGAGACAAGATTACTGTTCACATGGCCAACTGTACGTTACATGCTTAAGAGTAAGCTCAGCACACAGCTTGGTCATATTACAACCGGAGGGCCGAACTCACAATGTGGTACACAAAGAGATCCTTAAAAATAGTTATTGGCATATTTTCCCTCAGTTTAAAAAGGTTTAATTTTCGTCTTAATAAAAATTTTAATGCAGTACTTCGCCGCTGCGAAGCGCGGGTATTTTGTTAATATATTAATAAAAGGTGCAGCAATAAATATGCAATACAAACTCTCCCTTGTCCCTACAATGAACACGGAACAAATACAACACATGGAGAACACGAAACAAATTAAAGTCCAAAAGAGTAAACGGCCGAGTAATGAGAGTGAACCTTGTCTGGCTGATAAGTGTCCCCAGTAAATAACATACAGACGAAAATGGCTGTTCAAAACAAAAACCAGTCTCACCATGCTGTCATCTGCATGTCGGCATGAACCCTGGGGTTTGTGTAGAGATGGTAAAGGAGTTGAATGTTTGGCATCAAAAGCAGCAAGCGTGAAAAGGGTGTAAATTCCGTATAGGCGTCTGTCATTGGTTTACTGTGAAGTGTTCGGGTTGTAACTGATTCCCTTGTTTTCTTTAGTCATCTTGTATATATAGCAAAGGCATGGATGGAATTGATATGATTAACATGGACAATTACCTCGAGGGGTCATGGCTCTATAGCATTCTCCTTCCCCCTTTGTTTTCAGGGAGAAAGCATTTAAACAAACACACAATAGACCGTATAAACGGGACAACTCTATAAAAGGCACAACTGGGCAGAGAACACATTTAAGACGTCCCCATTCATGTAGCACCAGTACAGAGTTGTGGGACTCTGGAACAAACTACCAAGCCATGGAGTTGAAGCAGAAACCTTAACAAGCTTTAAGAAGTATCTGGATGAGACATTGGGACAGCTTAGCTATTACCTCAACAAACAGGCTTGATAGACTGAATGGTCTCCTTTTGTTTGTCTTAAATCCTTATGTAACAATACCCAAAAATACCCCAAAAACTGCAATTTAAGCACCAGAGTGCAGTGCAGTTGTATATCACTAGGATGTGCTGCAATCTTAAATTGTTCTGCTGTCCACACTGTGCTGCACACTTGATTTTGAGTTTTCGTTCTAATCAGACCCTATTTTATGCATCTATGTGCCCATTGCCTCGATCCTGTTCCATTTATCTCTGAACCTCCATGTCAGCATCTACAAGTTGTGGCTGCCAGGGGCCTTACCGGCTGCCCAGTCCTGACACAGACAGACTCTAGGCACAAGTCTCTGCAACACAAACATTTTATTTAAGTGGGGAAGTGCTTTTCCCTCGTTCCGCACTGGCAGTACAGTACAATACCAGAACACAGCACAAATGCACCAATAAACACAATCATTTCTTTCCTTCTTTCTCTTCCTCATTCTGCCTGTATTCCTCCTCTGGCAAGCTTTGTCTCTCTACCTCCTGATTCTGGCTCCCCCAATGAAGTGAGGCAGCTCCTTTTATCCTACAGCATTATGTGGAAGTACTCCCAGGTGTGGTGGAAAACCAAAGTAGGGGCTGTGCAGCTCCCCTTTGTGGCCCCCCAGAACCCAAGAAGGCTGCGCCAAAGTATAACTCCCGTGGTGCCCTGCAGGAATCTGAGGTGCCACTGCTATCATCTAGCGATCCAGGGGAGGCAGTGTCCTGTGCACGTCTGACCCCCCGGACCTTCCAGTATATTGACCTCTCAGCCAAGAAAGTGGGATTTTGGGGTCCAGGAGCACGTTTGGAGGTCCCAGGGTGCAGAGGGCTGAAAATCAGAAGCACTGGACCTGAGCTCCAGTTAGCTCTGATGTAGCTTAAGTACGGCTATTCAGTTTAAGGTGATAAAGAGTGAAGCCCACCTAATGGACAGATGCTGTACAGTCTGCTGTCAGGCAGAAATGATTAACAAACTCAATCAACAGCTCAGCCTCTTAACAACTAAAGAAACTGAACAACTCATTTTTAAATCAAGACATCATTACTATGAACATGGAGAGAAAGCTAATAAGCTCTTAGCTCAACAAATCCACAAATAAGAAGTTTGCAACGCAATCCCAGCAATCACCAACACGAACGGAGATAAAATCATAGACCATAAAAATATAATGCACACATTTAGAGACTACTATAAATCCTTATATTCTACTGAGTTTAAAGAAGACAACACACAATCTAATGCATTTCTGGATACATTACAGATACCACAAATAAATATTCTTAGTGCAGAGGAACTGGATAAACCTCTGGCACTTTCAGAATTACAAGATGCTATAAAGTCACTTCAGAGTGGGAAAGCAGAAGGCCCTGATGGCTACCCTGTCAAATTTTATAAGAAATTCTCCACTCAGCTAGCTCCCCTCTTATTAGCAACATTTACAGAAGCTAGAGACAATCAAATTCTACCTGAAACTTTTCGGCAAGCATTAATCACCGTCTTTCCTAAACAAAATACTTATTACAATGTGCATCATACAGACCAATTTCACTTCTGAATAATGATGTTAAGATACTCTCCAAAGTCCTATCTAGAAGGATGTAGAAAGTGCTGCCTTCGGTAATATCACAAGATCAAACTGGATTTATTAAAGGCCGACAATTACCTTCCAATCTCCTATGCCTGTTTAATGTAATATATTCACCAGCAAAGCCAAACACCCCAGAGATATTATTATCGTTGGATGCAGAAAAGCATTTGATATGATTGAATGGAACTACCTTTTCACTAAATTAGAGAAATTTGGGTTTGGGCCCAAACATTTGTGCATGGATCAAACTACTGTATACCAATCCAGAAGCTTCAGTTTGTATTAACAACATTTGTTCAGACTACATTAAACTAGAACGTGGTACCAGACAAGGATGCCCCTTGTCACCAGTGCTATTTGCAATTGCCATTGAACCACTGGCAGTTCACTGTCGAAATGCTTATCAGATAAAGGGGATTATTAGAGAAGGACTTGAACGGAAAATTTCTCTATATGCAGATGATACGGTACTGTATATATCAGACCCACAAAATACTGAGCCTGCAGTCCTAACAGCACTTACAGAATTTCAAAAGATCTCTGGTCTCAGAATTAATCTGAATAAAAGTGTGCTCTTTCCAGTGAATTCTCAAGCATATAATATTATCTTGGACACCTTCCCTTTTATCATTGACTAGTTAAAATATGCAAGGCTCAGCCAGGAGAAGTAGTATGTTAAAGAAGCAATGAAAAAGAAAAGGAAACATTTTGAAAATAACGTAACATGATTGTCAATGTAATTGTTTTGTCACTGTTGTGAGTGATGAGTGTTGTTGTCATATATATATATATATATATATATATATATTTACACACACACACACATAAACATATATATATACATATCTATACATATACACATATATACATACATATATATATCTACATATATACACACACAGCTATTTCAGATCAGTGCAATACGCTGCTTGTTAAAACGGATAACTCCCGCTCTTACGTGCAAGTCTGCGTGGATATTATGAACTATCAGATTTGTTCAAGTTCTATTTAAATTTTAAATAGAAGGAATTTTTATTTAGTCGACAGAAATATCTTTGGTAGGAATGGTAAAACAGACAGGAATATTATTCTGAATAAATCAACTCAAACCTTAAACAACTTATAATATTTTGCTCTCCATAAAAATATATCCTGTCTAAATTATACAAGTTAGAAATAAAGTAAACGTTAAAAGAACAAACATTCAAATTTCTTTACTCTTATGTAATTTTATATAAAAATAAACTTAGATTTTAAATATCCCAAAAGATTTTGCTCTCCATAAAAATATATCCTGTCAAAATTATACAAATTCAAATATGAACATGCTGCATAACAAAACCTGGAAATATAAATAAAATGTGTTCCTTTCAGCAATAACAAATCAAATCATTCAGTTGTCTTTGCTCATATGTCATTTTAGAGCTGGACGCCTGGCATCTTTTTGGCACAGGTTCGTTTCTGTTTGGTGTGAGGTTCTGTGTTGTGGAGATTCTCAGGATGGATTGCAGGTGCTCATCAGTGAGGCGACTCCTGTGTGCTGTTTTGTTAGTCTTTATCACTGAGAAGAGCTTCTCACACAGATATGTGCTACCAAACATGCACAAGGTTCGAGCCGCATGTAGACGGACTTTTTGTTCTTCAAAGTCACCAAAGCGCCGCAAACTCAGTGCGCCAGTTTATCAGCAAAGTGCGATTTGGGAACACCGTAGTGACGACTTGGTTTAACATTACTTGGCAACAGGGAAAGTGGGGCAAGTGCACTGGTGCATTTGTGTCTCCCATAAAAGC
Source organism: Polypterus senegalus (assembly GCF_016835505.1). NCBI lineage: Eukaryota > Metazoa > Chordata > Cladistia > Polypteriformes > Polypteridae > Polypterus > Polypterus senegalus. The sequence goes on from NC_053171.1 coordinate 2,059,081, forward strand.
AGCTTCACTTGAAATCACTTTGTGATTGTGCACGGGTAAAAACGTCCGCTGAAGTGTCAGATTCTTATTTAATTATTCTGCTTTCTGTATCTTCTGCATTGCATTCATTCAGGTTACCCTGATGTTTTGTCTCATAGTGCCGCCTTAGATTAAATTCTGTAATTACAGCCACATTAGCTCCACAAATGAGACACACGGGTTCAGTAAACATATACTCAGCCTCCCATCGGTTTTAAAGGCTCTATTTTCAGAATCAACTTTTCTCTTCAGCATCGTGTGAGCTAGCTTCGCAATAACTTGCAGCATCATAAGGTAGACTTGATTAACGCGTAAGTGTTGGCAAGGCAGCTGAAGCGCTGCATTATGGGATCTGTAGTTTATTGTGTTACCAGCGCTTCATATACCCGGGCTTTAATAACAATAATACAGTATATAAAATGATCTCGCGGGCCGGATGTGGCCCGCTGCCCTTGAGTTTGACACATATGGACTAAATAGAACTTGAAAAGATATATTTTTCAAATGTGATCGCGCAATTCAGATAGAGTTGACGCAAGACTACAGCCTGCATGCCTCAATAAGTCATCCTCCCTCGCTCTTACTTTTTACCGCTCATCTAATGAATACACTGAGTATGGCTTTACCAAAACAATCATTGATGGCTAATAAAGTATCCATTATTCGAGTATGTAGATCGGGATATATATATACATATATATATACCCGCATCGCAGCGAGAAGTAGTGTGTTAAAAAGCTAGAAAAGAAAAGGGAACATTTTAAAAATAACGTAACATGACTGTCAATATACAGTATTTGTTTTGTGAGTGTTACTGAGTGTTGCTGTCATCAAGGATTTGATTATCATTATTTCTTTCAATCAGGTTCGTATTTGTAGGATGTGTTGTGTTCAAGTTACATTCCGTGTTTGTCAATCGCTGTAAAGATGACAGGTTTCATTCATCGATTCGCTTCTTACTGCATCAATAAACAGCTCGTCTTCTTCTTTATCTGAGACCTGACACACTGCATGCACGGGTTTTTTTACACTGTCTTCCTTTAGCGGGACATTGACTTTTTCCAACGTGTGCTTTGTTTCCGCAGTAGTTGGATTTATGAATATGCTTGTATGTATCAGACGCTTCATATTTTTTGCTGCCTTTTCAATTGTGTAATTCGGTTTTGTTCAGCTCTTTGGAACTGTTGCTTTTATCTGTGCACTGCGCCAGTTCACGGAGCCACTCGTGTACATGCATCGAAGGTTCCCAGCTGTGCTGGTGCCATCTCGCTATGTCCATGGCTGTATTTAATGTTACCTTAGTCCTGGCACTTAAAACTTTCTCTCGCAGTTTCGCTGAGTTTGTGTCAAACACCACCCTGACCATCTCATCTTCCTCTCCATAAGCACAGTCCTTCACCCGTGAATATTTAGTGGCAGTTTGCTATTGGATTGCCGCTGACGGACGGCCTTATATGGGCAGGCACTAAATTACAAACGCCAGCGGCAGCCTGTCTATGAACTTAATTTAAAGTGTAGGTTTACATGGTGCTTTGTTTCCGAAGTAGCAGAACTCATGAATATGGTTGTATATGTCACTCGCTCGCTTCTTATTGTTTAGCTGCCTTCTCAATTATATAATGCATGTTTTCTTCAGCGCTTTTGAGGTCTTCCTGGTTTTCTATGTACTGCGTGATTACGGGAGGCGTGATGATGTCACATGAAACTCCGCCCCCAAGGCGTTGAAGCTCATCTCCATTACAGTAAATGGAGAAAAACTGCTTCCAGTTATGACCATTACGCGTAGAATTTCGATATAAAACCTGCCCAACTTTTGTAAGGAAGCTGTAAGGAATGAACCTGCCAAATTTCAGCCTTCCACCCACACGGGAAGTTGGAGAATTAGTGATGAGTCAGTGAGTGAGTGAGTGAGTGAGTGAGGGCTTTGCCTTTTATTAGTATAGAAGATCAGTTTAAATACCTAGGGGTAAATATCACAAGTAAACATAAAGCTCTTTACCAACAAAATTTTGCCGTCTGTATGGAAAAAATTAAGCAAAACTTGCATAGATGGTCAACCCTTCATCTCACTCTAACTGGAAGAATTAATGTTGTTAAGATGAATATCCTTTCTAAGCTTTTCTTTTTATTTCAAAACATTCCAATATACATCAATAAATCATTTTTAAGCAATTAGATTCAACCATAACCTTATTTATTTGGAACTTAAAACATCCATGTATCCAAAGAGCGACCCTACAAAGACCTAAGACAGAAGGCGGCATGGCTCTACTTAACTTTCAGTTTTCTTACTGGGCAGCAAACATACAAACTATAAAAACCTGGACACAAATAGATGAGCATACACAGGCTTGGTCTGCAACAGAAGTAAAATCCAAGCAGTACTTCTTTATATTCCCTGCTTTGTGTCCCAATAAATGCACATTATCGCCAATATACTAATAACCCAATTGTGCTTCACTCACTCAGAATATGGAACCAATGTAGAAAGAACTTTAAGATGGAGAATCTTTAATCTGTGGCACCTCTGCATGAGAACCACTTTTTTCAACCCTCGCAAACATATGCAGTTTTTAATGTCTGGAAAACATTTGGGATTAAATTGCTTAGAGATCTGTACATAGACAACGTCTTTGGTTCCTACGAACAATTACATTCCAAATTTAACTTTCCAGCAACACATTTTTTCACTATCTTCAAATTAAAAACTTTGTTAAACAGAACCTGCCCGATTTTCCCCATCTCCCACTTTCCTCTATGCTGGAAAAAATATTGCTCAGTTTTGAGGACTCAAGACAGCATTTCTGCAATATATTAAATTATTTTACAGTCCCTCCCTTTCAAAAATCTTAGATGACAATGGGAAAAAGATCTATCACTCAATATATCAGAAAAGGAGTGGAAGGTAGCAGTGCAGAGAATTCACTCGAGCTCCATATGCGCAAAGCATACAATTGTTCAACTCAAAATTATATATTGAGCACATCTGTCTCGCTTAAAACTGTCCAAAATGTTTCCAGGTCAAGATCCAACCTGTGAACGCTGCCATTAAGTCCCAGCCTCACTGGGTCACATGTTCTGGGCCTGCACCAAATTAACATCACTCTGGACAACAATTTTAAGTGCTTTTCAGACAGCCTTGGTGTCCCAATCCCTCCTAACCCATTAACAGCTGTGTTTGGTGTTCTTCCAAATGGGTTTAAAGTGAAGAAGGACAAACAAACTGTGGTTGCATTCACTACACTATTGGCACACAGACTTATTTTGCTAAACTGGAAGAATCCTAACTCTCCTCTTTTAAATCAGTGGGTAACTGATGTTTTATACTATTTGAAATTGGAAAAAATCTGATTTTCAGTTAGAGGATCTGTGCAGAACTTTTTCAAAACCCGGCAGAATCTAATCAATAATATTTTAGAATAAGCACTTAAAAGCACTGAGGAAGCAGATTCTCTTCCGATTTCTTTTTCTTCTCCGTTTATCTTTATCCGCCTATTAAACTCATCAATTTATTTATTTTTACTAGCTTTAAGTTTTACACTGTTGGCCATGCTCTCTTTCTCAGGGGTAGGGGTTGGTTTGTTTTCAATCCCTATTTTTTGTAAAAATTGATATATCTGTATGGAATGATTACAATAAAATCAATAAAATAAAAAAAAATGACATAATTAACAACTGTATCACAGAACAAATCTGGTGTCTCATTTTCATTTGTAAAGATACAAGACAACAACCTGTAAGTCTGACTGCTACTCTGTGAGTGCCGCCAATGTTGACAAATCTCCTTCGTCTAACACTCAACGGTATGTGAACTGAAGAGGCGACTTTGGTCTCAGCCTCTCATCTGACATATTTAACTGAATGGCGTCACTGAAATGTCAGTAAAGCTCTCCTGTTGCAGTTCAACATCTGTGCCCTCTTTATGTGAGAAGGGTGATGGTGAAGATCTGCTTCACTTGTATTTTCATCTTTGCTTCTTTCAAATTTCCACCCCAAATGATCTCCTGGGGTCTGATAGGAAATGGGAAACCTGTTTTGTCAGGTTAGAAATTTTTTTATGCTTTGGATCACTGCTTTTTTTTTTCTTGGTTCAAAAGATATATATACTGTATATATTACAAATCCTATAGCTTTGAATTTGATTTCTTTGTTAAAAATGTAAATAAAAAAAAATTTTAAGATTTAAATGTGTCACATCGCCATTTTAGAAGCTGCTAAGGACAGATAAGGAGTTGCTAGAGTGTCTTGTCTGGATGTTAGGAACCCCCTTCTCTGACTTGTGTCATGAAGACTCATTTTAAATTACCATGCAGTGCAGGAGTCCCTCATTGTGAGATACGGACTTGACCAGTAAACAAGTGTGATTAGATTGTCTTCATTCATACCCTGCTTTCAGCTCAAAGCTTGTTTGTCTCGACTTGGTTTTCTTCTAAGTGTTTTTCTTATTGGCTTATTATAATTGAATTGTGGTGAATGATTATTTCTAATTCTTGTCCGAATATGATTACAGTAAAACACTGTAAATAAAACACTGGATTAAAAAAAAATCAGTTTGCTACCCTTAGAAAGACTTCTTTCTGTTTTCTATTCAATTTTCAGTTTTTGGGAAAGATCCCTTTTTATTTTTTGATTTTATTCTCAAACAAAATGCATATCTCTTTGTTAGCCTCTTTAAACATCTTAGCAGGCGGTCTTAAAAACTCCCATTGCCAGAAGATTACCTGTGACAGTCAGTTTGGGGAAAATACAGTTGGTTGTCTTGTGTGCTATGGAGCCTGTCGCGCCTTTTTATAACCGAAATTGAAAACCCTTTCAAATAGGATTCCATCTGTGCCTTTTGCCTCATGTCAAGTCTAGATGTTCCTCCGTCTCCCCTCAATAGAAGTACAAACGATTAGCGTTACTGTAGAGAACTCACACCAACCTACAGAAAGTCTTCACACTAAGCCTTTAGAATCACTGAGCTGGTGTGATGAGAGACTGTGGATCAGGGTTTAAATCCCAGTGCTGTGTGAAGTCAGTTCAGTGATGTCAGGCACGTCATGTGAGTTACTTAGACGTCTGATGGCAGCTAAGAGAGGACTGGACACACAATCACTGCCTCAGTAGGAAATCATAGAATATTTAGAATATGTTTTCTAAAATAAAGTGTCCTCAGTATTTCAGCATTGAAACCTTTTGAAATTTCCTAAAATGTGTAGCAGCATTGCATGTCGGTGACAAAACATTTTTAGGTGACATGACATGACAGACAGTTTAATGAGCAGAGGGGAAAAAGTAGTTGGACTCTTCCTTCTCTTTTTACAGGAGGATCATCGGGTTTGCTCTACAAATCCACAGAAGTCAGAGAAGCTGATCTGACGTCGCAGTTAGAGTACAACTGCTGGCCAAAATTAAACTCAAAATTAAACAGTGATCTTCATGTCACTGTGAGATTTCCATCAAATTCTTCACCTCTTATTTCTTTTAACGTGGCAAATCAATAAACTCACAAGAAATTCAAAGAGACGCCCCAGACGGGGCATATTGTATAAACAAAATCTGCTGACACTGTTCAAAGAAATATTTATCAAATTTAACTCCTGCTACTCTATCTGTGCTGGGTGGTGAATCATAGTTGACCATCGCCAGCCCCTTAGAAGATACACACTCACCATGAACACTCAGTGTAAAATAATTACTGACAGTGGAGACATAAACAACAGCATGGAGGTCATCTCTGTAGGCAATACACCGGTACTGTCCACCGTCAGACGCAGTCACAGACGAGATCGTCACCGTGTGTTCATTGCTTTTTATCCACCCTGTCTGATGATCTTTTTCCCAATGATATTTCCAGCCTGTATAACCACCCTCAATGCTGCAGATCAGAGTCACATCTTCTCCAACGTACACAGGATCCCTCTGATCCCTCAGTGTCACTGTTGCCGTTAAGAGACCTGCAGAGAAGAAAAGATGAATTAGAGGTGAACATGAACCCTGTGAAAAGAGAAAAACAACCTTCACAACACTAAAGCCGGAATACAAGCTTGTGTGGCTCAGAGACTTTATGACAAAACTCCACATGGTGAGGCGACTAGGATTCAAGTGTACTTTACTGGAATTTGCCATCTGAGATGAGATTTTTAACAGTTTTACACTTTATTTTCTAGCTTAGTTAGGTTTTTAATGTTATTTCAAGTAACATATCCATATGAATAAAATAATACCCTGTATGTACTTTTACATTTTTGTTTGATATTATTTATCTATTTTGCTCACGAGGACCTCATTTTGCATCATCTGAGTGTTTGTTTGATTATCAATCATCAGAAAAAGCTGAACTGATTTTCACAAAATTTTACATTAAGATTGCAGATGGTCCATCTTAAAATCCAGACTAATGGTATGTCAAAAATTTGATTAGGAGGGGTGATTGTAATGGGATGGGGTGACCTGGGTCAGAAATACATTGAATGACTCAAAGTTAATGTAATTTTCCATGCATATTACTGTTAATATAACTTCAGATCTCAATTTCAAGCTCTTTCAAAAGTTCCATCAAGAAACAGGTTTGTAACGGGGAGCACAAGACCAAAACCACAATATCACGCCACAGTGGTTCAGCCAATAGTAATGAATTTGGCAAATTCTGTAAAGTTTGACTCAACCTACAGTGAAATCTACTGCACAGTCCACATCAGTGATTCTATGGTCATGATGGCGGTCAGCACAGTGGCGCAGTGGTAGTGCTGCCTGGCAGTAAGGAGACCTGGGTTTGCTTCCCGTGTCCTCCCTGCGTGGAGTTTGCATGTTCTCCCCGTGTGTGCGTGGGTTTCCTCCCACAGTCCAAAGACATGCAGGTTTGGTGCATTGGCCATCCTAAATTGTTCCTAGTGTGTGCTTGGTGTGTGGGTGTGTGTGCCCTGCGGTGGGCTGGCACCCTGCCTGGGGTTTATTTCCTGCCTTGCGCCCTGTGCTGGCTGGGATTGGCTCCAGCAGACCACCGTCACCCTGTGTTAAGATATAGCGGGTTGGAGAATGACTGACTGACTGGTCATGATGGCAGGTAGGTGGTGGGTGTTGTATGGTGTGGTGTGGTGTGGTGGGGTATCAACACAAAAAGTACACATTACTCTGAACCAGCTATGTCTGCTTTGATTATTTTCTGTTTTTCTGTTATTGTTCATGCAATTTAAAACATGGCCTTCTTGGAGTTGGAAAAATTGTATTGGGAAGATGTCATGGGATGGCCAAATCCGCAAAAACCTCTCATTACTCCAAAACAGCTGAGTGGATATTCATGAAATGTTGCACATATATTATAATTACCCTCACTTAGCAAACAGAGCTTCAAACGGAGTTTCAAATGTCTCATCATTAATACGGTTTCAATAGAGGGAATAACAAACACAAGAAACAGTAGCTTACATGTTGTTATCGATGATTCAGTTATTCAACAAGACCACCAGTTTATTAATGTAGGATTAAACATCAATTTGTGAAAGCACATTAAAACAGGAAATACTAAAACCTAACAAGGAGTTACTGCAATTATGGAATCCTATCAAACACAACAAGAACAAACTTACCAGACTCATGAGAGCAGAGTCACTGATATAGATAGATAGATAGATAGATAGATAGATAGATAGATAGATAGATAGATAGATAGATAGATAGATAGATAGATAGATGATAGATAGAGTGAAAGGCACTATATGATAGATAGATAGATAGATAGAGTGAAAGGCACTATATAATAGATAGATAGATAGAGTGATAAGAGTGAAAGGCACTATATGATAGATAGATAGATAGATAGATAGATAGATAGATAGATAGATAGATAGATAGAGTGAAAGGCACTATATGATAGATAGATAGATAGATAGAGTGAAAGGCACTATATGATAGATAGATAGATAGATAGATAGATAGATAGATAGAGTGAAAGGCACTATATAATAGATAGATAGATAGATAGAGTGAAAGGCACTATATAATAGATAGATAGATAGATAGATAGATAGATAGATAGATAGATAGATAGATAGAGTGAAAGGCACTATATGATAGATAGGTTTTTTGTCCCAACTCACTTCTTCTCTTACTTGGATTCTTATCTTAATTAAGGAAAGCCATTATTTCCCAATTTCTATGTTTTTGTATCCATGCAGAAATTACAAAATGTTTTCCCCTATATTTTTACTGAATTAAGCGGGAATTTATACATGTTAGATGAGCAACAGTTTGTTCTTTTTATTTTATTTAATTTTGAATGCTCTAGTTATTGAGACAATTATTTACTGTTAAACATACAAGTAGGTAAGACTGCAGTCGCTGCTCTTTTCAGAGTGATGTGTGTTGGTGTCTGCTCTGCTCATCATTAATTATCTGTATTGAGATATGTTAAGCACACTCCACACAAATTGAATTAAAAAAAAAACTAAACAAAGTGGCATTTAAAGATACAGAAAAAATGCAAATGAAAGTGTAAATCTGACACTACTGCATTTTATAAAATAAAAATTAAAACAAGCAAACGTGTCAGCCATTCAAACAATGAGATCAATTAAAGGTAACAATGACTGACTGATTGAGAAACTGGTTGGAACAAAAACCTGCAGCCACAGGGGGCCACCAGGACTGAAGCTGAGGACCACTGATTTAAACGACTGATAGGCCACTAACATTTCAGCCAGCAGTGACAAAAGCATCAACATTTAAAAATCACATGCATGTTTAGATTTGTACCTTAACCAATTTTACAAATACACTCAGGTAACACTGAGTACTTCCGCTAGAATATATAACACTGAATGAGTGTGTGTGTGTTTGTTTGTCCAGTATGAAAGTCCACACCACTGAACCCAACTCTGCCAAATTTTGCACAGATTCCCTGTTTGTGCAGGATATGACCATGGGATGTGCTTTTGTTCTACAGCCGTTTGCTTTGGGAAACTTTATTTTGTGAATGCGCCTGTACTTTATTAGAGATGCATTTTTTTGCGACCTGCCCCAGGTATGCGAAGTTGCTCCCCACAGTGGGTTTAGTCACTGGGATGTCAAGAACACACAAACTGCAAAAACAGGACTTGAACCCAGGTCAGTGGGTCCATAAGATGGCAGGTCTAACCTTTGTGCTACCACATTCTGAATATCAGATATCTGTAATTATATAAATAAATATTTTCAAAAAAATTTTGACTAGTTCAAATTGCATTTTAGATTGAAAAACACATGTGTGTAACTTAAACACTTTTCAGATACCTGTAATTGTAATTTTCAACTGTAGAGGGTGATCTTGAGTCTTCTGTGGTCCCAAAAGATGACCAAGTAGAGCAGAAGTTACAAAAAAATGACACCTTTAATGATGGGAAGTTGAAGCACGAGAGCAAGAAGACAACTTTTTAAAATAGAATATGTATAAGTAGAAAAAATAAAAACTGCCATTGTGACAGCAGAATGTGAGATAATGGAGCAGGAGTAGGTGTCAGCATAAAAACTGTAAAGAATAAAAAATGGCAAATTGTAATATTATTTAAAAAACTGGTAATGGAAGCTTGCTATGCACAAATCTTCATCACAATTTTCATGTTTATTAGAATTACATTTGACTAATGGGCGGCGCAGTGGTAGCGCTGCAGTAAGGAGACCTGTGGGTTTGCTTCCCGGGTCATCCCTTATGCCTTATGCCTGCATGGGTTTCCAAAGACATGCACGTTAGGTGGATTGGCGATCACAATTGGCCCTAGTGTGTGTGTGTGTGTGTGTGTGTGTCCTGTTTTTGGGTTGGCACCCTGTGTTGGCTGGGATTGGCTCCAGCAGACCCCCGTGACCCTGTGTTAGGATTAAGCGGGTTAGAGAATGACTGACTGACTGACTGACGTGTGACTAATACACATGAACGCACCTTAAATTAATAAACTCATATGATAGAAAAGCACGTAATGTAGTTGTTTTCTTTTCTACTCTTGCACCCTAACAAACATGTTTGTGACTTTGATTTGTCACCTGAACACTTCGAGAGAAGTTCTGTGCTGTGTGTTCCTGGGGAGTCTTTTTTTATTTTCTACGGTTTCGTCTTTTTTCAAAGAGGTATTAATGGTGTGACAGAGGCGGTCGTCTCTTTCCTGTCATTTTAACAGCTTAATGAAACAGGAAAGTGGTATTTCTGTTATGAACTTTTAATGTTTTGCAAGGTTCCTAAATAATAAAAATGTCTCCAGACAAAAGTAAATCGAACCCCACCCCAAAATACTCAGCCGTTTTAATGACTTGCACTTTGCTCTTTTTTATTTAAATCTTTTAAATTCATGGTATATTTTACCTTTGGCTGGATTTCTTAATAGCTTGGATCCTTCACTTTCATTTCTTTTGCTGTTTACGTTTATTTTTAATATTCATCATTAATGATCGTGGGATCATTCTTTACCAGAACATTAAGTATAAAAGAAGATTTATAAAGATAGAAATATAAATCACAAAGTGCTGAAAAACACTGATAGCAATAGAAGGAGAAGGCAGTAGTCCGCTGTAGGGTCCTCGCGATTCCCTATGAGGTGTTGTCTCCTATTCAAAGACTAAGATGTTTTCTTGTCTGCAGCTCTGAGGCCCCCAAGTGACAATGTTTAGGTCATTTTAGTAGAACACTTGAAACTAATAATACTGTGTCTTAATTTTTGATTCACAAATAAATGTCAGTTTAATCAACATGGATTAAAGTTGCTTCTGGGGTACTTTGGGATTAGATGCCCAGAAGCTTAAGCTTCATTAGTTTCCTAGTAGATCCGCCACCCTCTCATCTCAGGTCATCCATTGTAGCGTTAAATCCTAAATCAGAAATCATTTTTCCAATATCAGGTCCTGCAAAAATCATTTTCTCCTCAGATAAACCTGGAAGCATCCATCCATCCATCCATCCATTATCCAACCCGCTATATCTTAACTACAGGGTCACGGGGGTCTGCTGGAGCCAATCATAGCCAACACAGGGCGCAAGGCAAGAAAGAAACCACGGGCAAGGCGCCAGCCCACCGCAGGGCACACACACACACGCCAAGCACAGACTAGGGACAATTTAGAATCACCAATCACTAACCTGCATGTATTGGGACTCTAGGAGGAAACTGGAGCACCCCGAGGAAACCCACCCAGACACGGGGAGAACATACAAACTCTAAACTGCGAGGCAGCAGCGCTACCCACTGCGCCACCTTGCCGCACCTGGAAGCATTTGGCACAAATTCATGAAACAGACTCCATCTCTTCATAGGGGTTTGACAGACTGCTCTATTAAACCAAACATAATATGAAGTGGTGCTTGTAGCACTTAATCTGGGTCCACCAAGTGAGATCTGATGATGTTTATTACACCAAGATGTAGCCTGTTCCTTGCTGGCCATTCCCCCAGAATCTGATGTCAGTTATTGGCTCTGCCGTCGCACTCATAGATGGGAGTTTTGTGAGGCCTGAACTGCTGACCCACTCAGATACCTAGAACTTTCAGGTCCTCACATATGAACCAAAGGTGCTCATTATAGTTCATTTTCTCTAAAAGAGTTTCAAAGCTTTACACATAGATTTAATATTAGAAAATATTCGGGGTGCTCTGATCGATTGGCTGCCGATCCATATCAGTCGATTTTCACTAAAAAAGACTGAATTGGCTGATCACAAAAACTGATATTTTCAGCCCCTGCTTTCCTAAGCTTTATGGTAATTTAGTTGTAGTGCTCCTTTAGGCAAAGGTATTACAGTAGTTGAGCCAACGTGTATTTTTTTTTCAGCAAAATTTCGCAGTGTGAGCAACACGCAATGAGTGGAGGCTCGTTTTATCAGAGAGCGAGAGATGATTGGAACATTAGCTTTTACGTTAAAGAAAGTGAAGTAATAAACTGGAAAAAAAAAGTAATCGGAGAAGCCGTCCTGTGCAACTAGACAAACAGCAAGAAAAGCTACTTTAAGGAATTCAGACCTTTTTATTTTGTCTTTTAAATTAAAACGGACACCGCTTGAGGTTGGGCAGCAAGCTTGTTTAAAATGCAGCAGCTTACACTTTTAATTGGATAAAGAAAAGATAAAGACAAATTTGAAACTGCTGCTTAGTAAACAATAGGCTTTTATAAAGATTTGTACTCTGTTTATTATTTGCTGGTGTTTCTCATACAGCATAATTTTGGTAAGAAACAAGCACTACATAATTAAAATGGTAATCCATATTTACAGTGGTGTGAAAAACTATTTGCCCCCTTCCTGATTTCTTATTCTTTTGCATGTTTGTCACACAAAATGTTTCTGATCATCAAAAACATTTAACCATTAGTCAAATATAACACAAGTAAACACAAAATGCAGTTTTTAAATATGGATTTTATTATTTAGGGAGAAAAAAAAATCCAAACCTACATGGCCCTGTGTGAAAAAGTAATTGCCCCCTTGTTCAAAAATAACCTACCTGTGGTGTATCACACCTGAGTTCAATTTCCGTAGCCACCCCCAGGCCTGATTACTGCCACCCCTGTTTCAATCAAGAAATCACTTCAATAGGAGCTGCCTGACACAGAGAAGTAGACCAAAAGCACCTCAAAAGCTAGACATCATGCCAAGATCCAAAGAAATTCAGGAACAAATGAGAACAGAAGTAATTGAGATCTATCAGTCTGGTAAAGGTTATAAAGCCATTTCTAAAGCTTTGGGACTCCAGCGAACCACAGTGAGAGCCATTATCCACAAATGGCAAAAACATGGAACAGTGGTGAACCTTCCCAGGAGTGGCCGGCCACCAAAATGACCCCAAGAGCGCAGAGACGACTCATCCGAGAGGTCACAAAAGACCCCAGGACAACGTCTAAAGAACTGCAGGCCTCACTTGCCTCAATTAAGGTCAGTGCTCACGACTCCACCATAAGAAAGAGACTGGCCTGCAAAAACGGCCTGCATGGCAGATTTACAAGATGCAAACCACTGTTAAGCAAAAAGAACATTAGGGCTCGTCTCAATTTTGCTAAGAAACATCTCAATGATTGCCAAGACTTTTGGGAAAATACCTTGTGGACTGATGAGACAAAAGTTGAACTTTTGGAAGGCAAATGTCCCGTTACATCTGGCGTAAAAGGAACACAGCATTTCAGAAAAAGAACATCATACCAACAGTAAAATATGGTGGTGGTAGTGTGATGGTCTGGGGTTGTTTTGCTGCTTCAGGACCTGGAAGGCTTGCTGTGATAGATGGAACCATGAATTCTACTGTCTACCAAAAATCCTGAAGGAGAATGTCCGGCCATCTGTTCGTCAACTCAAGCTGAAGCGATCTTGGTGCTGCAACAGGACAATGACCCAAAACACACCAGCAAATCCACCTCTGAATGGCTGAAGAAAAACAAAATGAAGACTTTGGAGTGGCCTAGTCAAAGTCCTGACCTGAATCCAATTAAGATGCTATGGCATGACCTTAAAAAGGCGGTTCATGCTAGAAAACCCTCAAATAAAGCTGAATTACAACAATTCTGCAAAGATGAGTGGGCCAAAATTCCTCCAGAGCGCTGTAAAAGACTCATTGCAAGTTATCGCAAACACTTGATTGCAGTTATTGCTGCTAAGGGTGGCCCAACCAGTTATTAGGTTCAGGGGGCAATTACTTTTCACACAGGGCCATGTAGGTTTGGATTTTTTCTCCCTAAATAATAAAAACCATCATTTAAAAACTGCATTTTGTGTTTACTTGTGTTATATTTGACTAATGGTTAAATGTGTTTGATGATCAGAAACATTTTGTATGACAAACATGCAAAAGAATAAGAAATCAGGAAGGGGGCAAATAGTTTTTCACACCACTGTATAATTCTATCTCAAGAATTACGAACGTCTTGCTGATACAGTAAAGGAAAAAAAAAACACCTGTATAAAACAGCAAACAGCTGCAGTGCAGTTAATGATTAAAATGATTAAAACCTGTAAGTGCAAGTTAATTAACATTTAAAAACTGTTTCATTTCCAACATCAATTAATATATATTGTCAGAGATGGCTGGGGAGGCGACCCGGCCGGGAAGCCCAGGAGGACCAGAGGAGGGCTTGCGCCTTCCCCAGACCATGTTGGGGCGACTGCCCTGGTTGTTTTGGGGACCACGGGTAGGGAGCTTGGAAGCTCAACCCTGTAGGGGCCCGTGGTCACTGCAAGGGGGCGCCCTGCTACCTTCGGAGCCCTGGTGTGGCAGAAGTGCTTAGGGGAAGAGGAACAGGGATACCCGGAGTGCTTCCAGGTGCGCAGCCGGCACTTCTACGACACAGGGGAGTGTCGGGAAGCACCTGGAGCTTGTCCAGGTGTGGATATAAGGGGCCTCCTCCCTCCATTCGATGGCTGGAGTTGGGAGGAAGAGGACAGAGCTCGGAGGAGAGGAGTGCAGGCGGACAAGAGAAGAGAAAGGCATTGTGAAAGGCCTGGACTTTAGGGGTGATTGGTGCTGTGACACTGGGATTGTGCGCACTTATTATTGTACATAATAGTGAAAATAAACGTGTGTGTGGTGAATCATCATGTCTTCCTGTCTGTGTCCGGGCTATACCCCATAATATATATATTTATATTACTTATTTATATTACTGTATATTGGCGAAACTGTGTACATTACAGAAAAGAATTAAACAATATGACAGCTTGTAATTATGAGAAGCATTTTATTTTCTTCATTTTGTATATATTTAATCAGATAAAGTATGTATTGTAATTAAATTTTATCTATTTTAGTATTTTTATGGTCACTGAACAATAACCCAACAGAATTTCATTTTGATAACAATGAAAGAACAAACAGCACCTCTGGTCTATAGTTTAATCTCTATATATATAAAATCCAACATCTGTCTGTCTGTCGGTACTTTTCACGAGAGAACTACTTAACAGATTTAGATCGGGTTTTTTTCTATAATTTGCTTGAACATTCTGGTTGATTTTGTGACTTCCCTCATCGAGCTATGTATCATAGTTCGCTTGCAGGAGCAATTTATTCACACTAATCTGAGACAAAGGCTGCGGGCTGAGGGGAGGGGGAGACAGGACCTCAGAAGTGGAGAGCCAGGCAGGGCCCTCCTCACTCACATGTCAGTCTCCATTCGAATCAGTCTACCTGTCGCCACGTTTTGGAGTGTTCCTTGCCTCCGCTTAGCTAGCAATACCTGTTTGTTTATTGACTTTTAAAGTTTGTCCTGTTTCACTACTACGCGGGCGGTGCCATAAGAACTAGAGTTATGTGTTCGTATTTTCTTGTAAAAATTCTTGCTGCAACATTTTGGATTAACTGGAGGCTGTATAAAGAACAGTTTGAACATCCAGTGAACACCGCATTGCAGTAGTCAATCCTACTAGAAATAAATGCATGAATTAATTTCTCACGATCCTGTTTATTTAGAAAACACAACTAATTAAAGACAACATCGGAGAAACTTCATTTGATTTAAATGAAAGTTATAACTGGGTGTCATCTGCATACGACTGAAAATTAACATTATGTTTCCTAATGATAGATCCCAGTGGAAGCATGTAAAGTGAAAACAGTAAAGGTCCCAGTACTAAGCCCTGCGGGACACCATATTGAACTTCTGTGTATAATGATGGAGTCCTGTCAGCACATTTCTGTATATATTGGAATCGATTTGATAAATAACAACTAAACCAAGCGAGCACAGTGCATGTAAGCCCAACATCATTTTCTAGCCTGTGCAGTAAAATAGAATGGTCAATGGTGTCAAACGCTGTGCTTAAGTCTAACAACATAATTACAGTGGAGTTTCCTTCATCAAAAGATATCAGAATGTCATTTACAACCCGCGTTAGTGCCGTTTCTGCACTATGACCAGTGCAGAAACCAGACTGGAATTTCTCAAATAAATTGTAATGTGTAAGGTGTGACTGAAGCTGATTGGGGACTACTTTTTCTAGAAATTTTAGAGAGAAAGGGTAAATTTGAAATAGGCCTGTAATTATTTAGTAAGTGTGGGTCTAGGTCTGACTTTTTAAGTAATAATTTAATGCCCCTTTTAGTGCATCAGGTGCTGTGCCATGCAATAATGAACTACTGATAATGTTTAGAATAGGTGCTGCAAGTACATCCATTGCATTTTTTACTAGTTTTGTTGGCACTGGATCTAGGGAAGAAGCAATGGGCTTCATTTTAGAAATTAAAGTTAAGACTTCCTGCTCAGTTACTAAAGTGCTGAATGCATTGTGAGGCAGAGTCTGCTAAGCTAGTATTTGGTTTGTACTGTGATGCTGAGATCTGGGATCTTATATTTTTAATTTTCTCATTGAAGAAGTTCATAAAGTCTGTACTGCTAATATCTGTTGGTATTTTGCACTGTAGATCTGAATTCCCATTTGTTAATTTAGCAACTGTTCTAAACAGTACCTGAGGATTTTTATTATTGCTATCTATTATTGTAGAATAGTATTCTGAGCGAGCTTTAAAGAGAGCTTTTTTATATTTTTTAACACTCTCTGTCCATGCAATTTGAAAGACATGTAGCTTTGTTGTTCTCCATCTGCGTTCCACATTTCGACACTTCGAGCTTTATTGTTTTCATTAAACCAGGGAGAGTTTCTATGTTCTTTGGTCACTTTTGTTTTAAGGGGAGCCACTGCGTCCAGAGCATCTCTCAAGATCACATTATAATGTGATGTTAGCTGATCTAAATTGTTTTCCATGTTTACACTCGACTTACTCAAAGTATCTATAAATTTTGAAGCAGAATTACAATCTAGATGTCACATTGTCTTTGTTTTAATCTGTGAGCGCGTTGGCAAGGGCAGAACTAAATCAAATGTAATTAAGTAGTGATCAGAAATAACTTCATTTAATGGAGTAATATTTAAATTTTGAATTTCAACTTTGTAAGTTATAATTAAATCTAATGTGTGGTTATGATTATGAGTTGGACCTTTGACAATCTGACAAAATCCTACTGAATTTAACAAATAAGTAAAACATTTGCTAAAAGTGTCAGTTTCCACATCAATGTGTACATTAAAATCCCCCATCAGTACTACATGATCATAATTTATAGCCAAATCAGATAAAAGGTTGCTAAATTCAGTCATGAACAATGAATATGGCCCTGGTGGTCTGTAGACTAGCACTATAATTGTGTTGAATCTGTTTTAATATTTAAAATGAATGCCTCAAAGGATGTAAAGTTGCCTAATTTTTAGACATGATTTGCATTTTGTTACAATGAATTATTCCAAGGCCTCCTCCTGACCAGAATCTCTAGACTTATGAAGGAACGAGTATCCATCTGGTGACGCCTCAGCTAGGGAACAGTGTCACATTTACTAAGCCAGGTTTCAGTGAGAAGACACAGATCAGATTTTGTACTTAATATAATATCATTTACCAAAACAGCTTTACTGCCAAGAGAACAAATGTTCAATAAGCAGCATTTAAATCTGCTTGCTTCTTTCTGAACTGGAGATATATTTTTGTTTTAATTTGAAGTAAATTTCTATTACAGATGCCCCTGGTGGAGGGTCTGGTTTTATCCCTTGGTCTAATTATACACCTTATTTTTTGGTTATCAAGTAATTTAAGGTTTGCATCAAGACTAAATTTACTGGATGCCCCACAACAGGGATTATGGGTAACAGCTTCAGGATAGTAACAGGTGGGATAAACAACAGCCTGTGATTTAAGATCACATGACTGCGGCCTGGATGGTGCTCTATTTTGGGATAATACTTAAGATCCCCTCCAGTTAGGATGAAGACCATCTCTTTTGAAAAATCCAGGCCTTTCCCAAAAATCATCCCAATTGTTCACAAATGCTATGCTTTTATTTGCACACCAGCTTTCTAGCCAGCAGTGAAAGGAATGCAATCTGTTATAAATCACATCCCCTCTATATAATCTTAGTAAGGGGCCAGATACAACTAAATTCCAACATTTTCTTTTAGCTTTGGTGCATAGAGAGATGAAGTTCCTCTTTAATACCTCAGATTGCTGTAAATAAATATCATTAGTGCCGACATGCAGCAATAAGGTAAATACTACATCGTCAGCGACATGGTTCAATGCAGACTCTATGTCAGAAATATTGGGCCTGTACGGCATTTAACATTAACTGCTGGTTTAACATATTGGAATTATAACATTCCGCAATATGGAATCACCAATTATGAGCACTTTCTTATTCTCAGTTTCCACAGGCGCGCTGCGGAGTGCTGAGAATCTGTTCTGGGTCCGAATTGGTGACGTGGGTGCCGAGGGACAAAATTTTGGCTTCTTAGACCCCCGTCTTCCTGATACCCACTCGCCCTGTGGCTGAATTGCTGCTGCTGACTGACTACAGTGGGACCTGGAGAGACTAAAGCCAAATCAGAACTAGCCGAATTAACTAAACAAACATAGTCAATCCAATTTTTGGTTTGCCTAATTGCTATCAGGTTCCTAACGCGGTCCTCCAATTTGTGTATTTTCCCGACCAACTCTAAATGAACTAAACACTTTTGGCAGGTGAAGCTGTCTACACTGTCGGCCGGATAACCTGAACTGTACATGCTACAGGACACACAACATATGATTGAACTTTCTCCACAGGATTTCTGGGCTCTCCCTTAGAGGCAGGATGAGAAGCGCAGACATCCAGGAGATGCTCGGAGTAGAGCTGCTGACCCTCCACATCAAGAGGAGCCAATTAAGGTTGTTTGTGCATTTGGTACCAATGTCTCCTGGATGACTCCCTGTGGAGGTTTTATGGGCACAACCAGCTGGGAGGAAACTCAGAGAAGACCCAGATATCACTGGTAGGATTAAATCTACCAGATGGCCTGAGAAATACTTGGGATCCCACAGTATGAGTTGGCGAGTGTGGCTGAGGAAAGTAACGTATGGGCCTCACTGCTAAGACTGTTGCCCCTGTGACCCAGCTTTGGATAAGTGGTAGAAAATGAATAAATGAATGATAAATAATTGTATTTAAAAAAAAACAGTATAATAATTACTACTTGATTAAAAATGTAAAAATGTGATTTTGAACATATAGCAGCTGTTGAGATTCAGTGCCAAAAATCTTTGAATTCAACTCTCCAAATGGTGTGTACAGTGGTTTAACATCTGCCTTTGTACAAGATCACATAGCTTTGATACAGTTTTACTTTATCTACAGTAAGCGATAGCATTTTAATAATATTAAGCTGATAGTGCATTAACAGTGTTATTTTAGTAGCCTTGTTAGCAACAGTAGGCTAAGCTACAGAGGAGTCATTATAAAGTTTCTATGTCTGCATTTATATTGTAATTTGTCTTATTTAATGCACTGAGTGTGTTTGACATTCTGTATGCAGGACCTTGTAGGCTATCAGGTGCCATCTTAACATGTTTTTTGTCAATGCAATGGGCCTGTTAAGCAACAGTACTAACCTAAGGTGTTACATTGGACGGGATGAACGTTTCTTTAGTCTGTGGCATATGCTGTCTCAGGCATATTGTAAACTGTTGTATATCAAAAACAATGTGGGTTTTATTTGTATTGTAATTGAGAATTAGCCCCTATCAAAACTCCCACTGATGAAAAGTGGTCATTGCCCGTTTTGGCAGCAAACGTAAAAAGACACTAAACTGAAGAAAAACGTCTACTCTGCAGTGTTAGAAATGTCTACAAAAGGGTCAGACAGGCACGATCTAACAAGAGGACAGTTGTATCAGTGAATTGAAGGCCTTCACGAACTTGCCTCATGAAAGTTCTGACAAACCAATCATTGGTTCTGGGAGGTGAGGTTGTCACACACACGATATGGTTTTCATGGCCATAGTTCAAATTGTTCTCACTAAAGGTGGAGAGACACTAAGCTCATCCTGAAATATACTTGAGAGGCAAATCGAGCACTTTCAGTTTTTCTGAATCCTAAAGGATATGTCATTCATGATGAGGCAATTCTTGAACTTTAAAATGACAAAGTCTCTGCCAGGAATCATTTGGCAAAAAAAAAAAAAAATCAGCCCTACCGCTGCACCTTATTTGATATTTGTAACAGGAAGAGCAAAGCAACATGTAGTGTCACCTTGGCAAATCCTGACTCAAAGCCTCATCAGGGTGAAGTTAATGGGTGCTCCACATATTGATCTGTAATTCATTTTACTTAAATTCAATTTTATTGTCCCAAAAGGGAAATTTGATTTGTCAATAGAATTTACGGAGAGACCGCAATATAATGTTAAAAAACACAAAAGAAATTACACAGCCACAGCCATCAAATAAAAACTTAAAACAAATAAATAAAATATACCAGTGAGCATAATACCTATGGTGAAACATTAAGTTAAATACCTGCATATTAGACATAAACATTTAACCAACATTTAGGCTTGACTAATGACTGGTGCAAATACTAACTCTTCATCCTTTGATTTATAAACCTGTGGATGATTATTAAAGTTGAATTATTGTAGAAGTTTAATAGCAGTTGGGATGACAGAGTATCTGAACCGGGTGCTTTTTATCCTTGCAACCTTCAACCTGTGACCTGAGGTCGACAAATCAAATTGAGAATGTAGTTGGTGAGTCCTCTCTAACAGAAGGCTCACTGCTTTCCAGAATACTTGCTTGTTAAACAGGTCTGTGAGACTGGACTGTTGGGACCTTTTTATTTTACTGCTGCATTTCACAAACTGACTTTTTCTGTTTTTGTTGTTGACATTAATATTTCCAATCCAGACCAGCAGACCATAAGTAAAGACTGACTCAGTACGAGATTTATAAAACATTGACATGATGGTAGGACTCAAATGAAAAAGACACGGCTTCCTTAAACAATAGAGGAGATGCCATCTCTTTTTGCAGACGACTTCTGTATATTCATGAAAAGTCAATTCTGAGTCTTTGATTGTCCTTGAATTGTAAGAATAAATAGTTTAAAGTGACATTAATTTGAATGGTTTCTCCATGTTTGTGTGGGTTTCCTTCCACAGTCCAAAGACATGCAGGTTATGTGGACTGGTGACACCAAATTAGTCCCTGGTGTGCGTGTCTGTTTTCACCTTATGATGGGTTGATGACTTGTCCAGAGAGTGTTTCTATCTGTGCCCGTTGCTTGAAGGGATAGGCACCAGCTACCCCTACAACAAAACCCTGAATAAGTGGGTACTGGAAAACATGTAAGGACCAGTAAGGTATGGATTTTTTAGGGCTGCTGACCAAATCTGGGGTCCCTGGCTGTTTTGTCAATGTGGCCCGAGGTGCATATCCCAATTGGGCCATTGTTGGCTGCCCACATAGGACCTTTACTGGCCCAGTGTCAGTTGGGTTGCTGGTAAACTGTTTGATGAAATGACTAGAAAATATAAAAATGCCCAAACTTTCAAACCAGCTACCCAAGTCTATAAACACATCTGAATGCCACGCCATGCAGAAATGTTCTTACTTGTCTGTGCTTGCTCCAGATTTGTTTGTAAGCCCTTGTTTGTTTCCATTTCAATTTGGAGCTCATGCAGCTTTGTCTTTAAAGAAGTCTTCACTGTGGTTATGATATCATAATTGTTTTTTCAGAGTTTCTTAGACTGATTATTGCATAGCACAGAAAATTACGAGTAACTAAGCAACAAATTGCTAAAAACTAACCGAGTTATTGGTTTTTTTTTATTTAAAAATTAAACTTTTGCAGCTTTCAGATTGAGAAATCTATAATTACATAAAAATATTTTCAATTAACATTTGACTATTTAAAGTTACATTTTACTTTTAAAAAATAATATTGTACATGTGTATAGTTCTTATTAATGAAATCGATGCTGAGTACTGGGACCTTTACCAGCTTCCACTGAGATCTGTTTTTAGAAAACATAGAGTACATTTTTCACTCGTACGCAGATGACACCCAGTTATATTTTCGTTTTAGACCAAATGACGTTCCTCCAATGTTTTCCTTCATTAGATGTGTGTGTTTAAGGAGTGGATTGATGAGAACTACGTGTATTTGAACACAGACTAAACAGAAATGTTACTTATTGGAGGGAATGATGCTGATTACAACAATGTTTTATCATTATTTAAGTCAGTTGGAATCACCATCAGTTTTACTTTGAGTCACCCACAATCTAGGCACTATCTTTCACACTAGCATGTCATATAAAGCACACATTGCAAAACTAACCAAAATATGTTTTTTCTTAGTAATGTTAGAAAATTAAGGTGTTTTCTAAATATGCAGCATACTGAGAAATTATTTCATGCATTTATTTGTAGCAGGTTTGACTACTGCAATGAGGGGTTCACTGGCTGTTCAAATCATTCTTTGTATAGCTTTCAGTTAATTTACAATTCTGCTGCTAGAATTATTATAAGAACAAGAAAATACAAACACACAACTCCTTTAAGTCGTTACACTGGCTCTTGGTTAAGGTTAGGACTGACTTCAAAATCCTACTTTTAAATTATAAAGCCTTAAATTGCAGAGGCCCTGCTTACAAAACAGGACACACATTAAGATCTGAAGGTGGCGGTCTGGTTATGATTCCAAGGATTAATAAAATAACAGTGGGAGGTTGAGCTTTTAGTTCCAGGGCCCCGAAGCTGTGGAATGGTCTGCCTGCTACTATAAGAGATGCCCCTTCAGTCTCAGCTTTCAAATCCTGGCTGGAGACTCACAAATTTAGTCTGGAATACCCTGCCTAGAGCTGCTGATTAACTGTGACTACTTCATCTCTGTTGTTAGTCATTAGTATTAAAATATAAGTAATACAATATTCTGTTTCTCTTCTTGGCATCCTTATGTGGCATTTGGTGCCAATGCTGTACTCTCAGGTTGTTTGCCAGTCAACAGAAAAGTCACAAGGAGTACTGGAGGCGGCTTACTGGCCAAGGTCTCCAGGACTCTCACTGAGTGTGGCTTGTCTGACTGCTTTGGTTCTAAAATCAGCTGATGGACACATGTTGTTGCTGTTCATGTATGTTTTGATGTATTGTAATAAATCTGTATCCTCATATGTGATACCTATTATATGTATGTATGTGTGTGAGTGGTATCATCTATTTTTGCATTTTGCCTTTTATACTTTGTACTGTTGTATTTCTGACTTGGCCATAATAGATTGGCCATCTGGCTCTGTGAAGAGAATTACTTGTGTTCTATTTTGTGTTTTGCATTACACTGAGTTTTTGGACACCCATTGTACACTACATGGAATGGAGTCTCTCTCTGAATTGCCCTCCCCAACATTTCTTCCATTTTCTTTTTCCCTACAAGAGTTTTATGGGAGATTTTTTCTTGTCTTCTTAGGGAGTCAAGGCTGTGGGATTGTCATAAATCAGGGCCTGTTAAGGCCAATTGAGACATTCTTTGTGTGATTTTGAGCTATACAAGAATTAAATTGTTATTGTTGTGCAGAATTTAATCACATTAAAGATATCTGAAATGTTCACAAGTCAAAAGTAAAGCATTAAATATTAAGAGAGCTTGCCTCAGTGCCCTTGCAGCTTCAACCTTAAAGATGGTCCACTTTAAGAAATGGATCCTTATTTTATTGAAGTACCACTTTGTAAAATCATAAACCTGAAACAACACATGCGATACTAACTACAAAATGATGTTTTTGTTCATCCTGATATTTGTCTGTTATGTTTCATACTAAGACTACTAAAATGTTGGGACATTTGTCATCCAACTAGTCCATAAGAAAATAAATGCTTTGTGGTAAAAATAATAAATGGTTTGAAAACTTCACTGTCTTACCTTCATCCTCTGATGATAAAGTCACTGCAGTCAACCCTGAAAGCAACAAAACAAAAAGGATATGAGACAAAATCTATAAAAAGAAAAACTATTTTAAACAGTGAAAAAGCTAATAAAGCCTGTAGCACCACTAGACCTGCTTTTAAGGTTATTAGTTCCTTTCTACTGCATGGGGTGGCCTTTCCACAGATCCATGACTCCTGTACCACAAAGCTATCATGTCTTCTCTGTCCTACTCTGTCTTTATGGTGTTGTCTTTCTTTTTTCTATTAGTGAGCACTTGCTACAATTTACTTTAAAGGAGCCCAAAATAGCCCAAATCCTGAGTGGAGGCTGAGTGTTCTGACTTCTGCTGTCCAGGAGGTGCTTTGACCTTCTGCCAAGTTTCTCTTCAAGGAGGACCAGGCATCTCTAGCATCTGCTGGACTGTATAGCACCCTGAACGTGCCCACTTTAGCACTCAACATAGGCTAAACCTGGAAAATTAATGTGACCATCACATCTCCTGATCTTTTTGGAGAAGACAGACTTCAGTATTTTGACGTCCTGTTTATGTAATCATTTTAAAGTCTCTTTTCCTTCTGTGTCTGCTTTTTCCGTATTATTTTCCTTTGCATTTTTGACCTTATATGTTGATATCTGCTCCTGATTCCTTTTCTTCTTTAAACCTGCTGCTTTTTGCTCACCTTCACTGCTCAGAGTCCAGAGTGAAGCAAGCTGATGTGAGTTTTATGTAACACTTCAAGAAGCTTCTTATTTTTAAGGTTAGTGATTAGGCCTCATAGGAATTTGCAACAAATGTGGTTCTTCCTTTTATTTATTTATTTTATTGTCTTCCTGTCACTACCAAAATTCAGATGACTCAGTTGTAGATTTGTAAATATTTCTATTTTATGGGCTATGGTCACCTTAACATGTTGCACTTTTTTCACAAAGTTGTGTACGTTTGTTCCCTTTCAATTTTTGTTCACTACTGAGGTGTTCTAGTGTTCATTTGGGAGCTAATGAAGTGAAACAAGTAAGTGTCTACCTTGACTGCTTGAAGTTAGGAATTGGGCTTGTTCGGAATTTGCAATAACTGTAGTTTCTGCATTTTTTTTGTCTTCCTGTCACTACATAAAATGCTTTGCATGCTTAGAATTTTTTTATCTGTATTTTTACGTATAGCTCATCTTGACATGTTGCACTTCTCCCTTTCTTTCTCTCTGCATCCCTCCACCTAATGCTGTTCTGGGAAATTCAGTACTGCTGTGAGGATAGCTTGGACATATTGTTAGAGGAAGGCGAGGTAA
Organism: Polypterus senegalus; assembly: GCF_016835505.1. NCBI lineage: Eukaryota > Metazoa > Chordata > Cladistia > Polypteriformes > Polypteridae > Polypterus > Polypterus senegalus. The sequence continues at coordinate 2,084,091 of NC_053171.1, forward strand.
TAGTCAGGGAGAGTGAAAGAGATTAAAACTGGTGACAGTAATACAGAAACCTGATCCATAAGGACAAAACTGAAAAGTGAAAACGAAAGGAAGTCAGAGCCAATAAACACTTAATTAGCTTCAAAGAGTTTAAGTTACTTTTGAAAGTAATAAACTATATGGAGTTTGAACAAAGAGATATCCACCAAGGGATATCAAACATGATGATATTAATACCGGAAAGTGACTGACATGACAAGTGGTGACAATTGTGATTCACATGACTCACCAAGAAAAACACAGCTGTATTAAAAACAGCTACGCCTAAAATAGTATTGTAGTAAATTAAAAAAAACAATAAAATAAACTAGTCAAAGTCACTATAAAATCTCAAAATGATAGTAAAACTGGAATCTGCATGTTTTAATGTTCCTGAAGAAATACATTTATTATGTTAAATTAAAAATAAGCACAGAATCATGACGTGTACAGAGTACGCTACATTCAATCAGGGCCTTTTCTGCTACACTGTATTAATGCTGTGTGTGATCAATGATGGTGGTTGATCAATGATCAAAAGAGAACTTTTCTCACAATCTGGTGATTCTCCTTTTTAAACTTCATTGAACCATTAATTAACCTACCAGATTAAAGAGTCTAATTAGGAAATTATCCGCTTTAAAAGTGTTCACTTTAATGTTACTGCACCTCTGCTGCCTCAGACTCACATTAGGTGTGTTAAGGACACTCAAAATGATTGAGGATTATTGCAAACAAGAAGCAACCAGGAGATAAACGATCAACAAGAAATCATGGTCAAAACAAATAGTGAGGGTCAAAAATACCCGAATCAGATTGAGCTGCTTGGAACAAGGGGCATAACAATGTCATAAGTCAAAGTCAGAAGCCATTTAAACTAAAGAAACAAAACGAGCAGCATGGCCTACTTGGATTACAAGCTAACTTTCACTAAATAACGTGAAAAGAATTTATATTCACCAATTAACAGATACGATATCTACTAGATAGCTATAGACTTCCTGACAGTGTTCAGAAGCCATTAAGAAGGCTAACAGAATGTCAGGTTATATAGCGCCTTGACGTGTGGAGTGCCAGTCACAGGAGGTTCTGCTCAAGATTTATAACACACTGGTGAGACCTCATCTGGAGTCCTGAGTGCAGTTTGGGTCTCCAGGCTACAAAAAGGACATAACAGCACAAGAGAAAGTCCAGAGAAGAGAGACTGGGCTGATTCAGGGCTACAGGGGAGTTTAAGAAAAAGATTAAGACGAGACCTGACTGAAGTGTTTAAAATTATGAAGGGAATTAGTGCAGTGGATTGAGACAGCCACTTTAAAATGAGTTCATCAGGAACACGGGGACACAGTTGGAAACTTGTTAAGGGTAAATTTCACACAAAACTTAGGAAGATTTTCTTTACACAAAGAACGATAGACACTTGGAATAAGCGACCAAGTAGTGTGGTGGACTGTAAGACATTAGGGGCTTTCAAAACTCGACATGATGTTTTTTTTGGAAGAAATAAGTGGATAGGACTGGTGAGCTTTGTTGGGCTGAATGGCCTGTTCTCGTCTAAAGTGTTCTAAAAGATTGCAAGCACTGCCATGTTTATAGAGAGCATCCTGTGTTGTCTCAAGTGCAATTGCTGTCACCTGAGCATAGCAAACAGTGTTCTGAAATGCAAAAATCAAGACAAAAATATTCCACCAAAACACACAAAGCAAATGACAGAATTAAATATGTGATGAACTGAATTATAGAAGAACATTACAACAGGGACAAAGGTGAAGACATTTAAGAGTAATAGGAATTAGAAAGTGGAAGGCATTTATTTAAGTGAATTTATATTTGGCAATGATATTTTATATGCCCTGTTACCAAGAGTCTTTGATAATCTTTCATCTCTAACAAATGGGATGGATTCTGCTATTCTTGTAAAAGATGTATGTTCACATTCTCTAAATGTTTTTAGTCCTACTCTTGTGGCCCTTGTGGCTGCTCTGCTCCTCACTTTCTACTTATGTTAAGCCTGAATTCTGCTTATTTTACTGCATTTCTTCGGGGCGGAATTGGTAGCTTTTATTCAAACTGGTGTGGTGTTATCTTTAGTAGGGTGATGGGGTGTGATAGTTTATGAGAAGAAAAGTATCAAGATGACCTCCATACTAAACTAACACCAATCACTATGGCATTTCTAACCAGCCTAATGTCTGAAAGAGTCCTCACCTCTGCTTTATCTTGGCGGTCTCCTCCACCAGCTCTTGTAAAATATCTCGCCTCAACTGGCATGCTTTTACCTCCACAGCAAATCTCAAATTAAAATACTCACTTTTAACCTTCTTGTGCAGTTCAGGGTTGTGGAGAGCCAATAAACATCACAAGGCAGTAAGCTACACCTGAGTAATCGGCCAGTGAATCACAGGACACACTTATAGACTGCTAATTAGGACTTGTAATTTTACCAAATGCACTTTTTTAGTGTGTCAGAACAAAACTGGAATACCAGAAGAAGAACCCACATAATGACTAGATGTCCAAACTTCAGACCTTCCACTGAGACTTCAATCCAGGAAACTTGAGCTATGAGGCCAACAGGATTAACCATTGCACCGCTGCACAACATAGTTACATAATTATACTGATAGTGGAAAAGAAGGGGTGCTATCAAGCCCTCCTGAAGCCCAGAATATCACTTAACAAAGACAAAGGAGTACAACAAGGTGAACATTTTTAATGAAAACAAGACACAGGGAAGGATAAATAAGTGAAGCAAAATAAAGTACAAAATCCTAGGAAAATAATAAACCTTCCGCCAACGTGTCCTTCTGTACGGGTTTTTGTCACTCACTACCAATCTACTCTCTCTTCTTCCTGCGCATTACGTGCTCACATCAACCGTCCTGATGACTCCATGGCCTTAATATGGCAGATCTTCAGCACACCACCCTGCTTTCTGTGCTGTCTGACTGACATTAGTGGTTTGTGTTTATGGTTTCCTCAGAGAAGCAGCAAGCTCTTAAACGCTATTCATTATATGGCATTAAAAAACCATATCTTACTTTTACTATAAAAAGACTGTAGCTTGTACACTTGTTTATCTCACGCTAAATATCATGTGCTGCGGTGGGCTGGCACTCTGTCCGGTGTTTGTTTCCTGCCTTGCACCCTGTGCTGGATCAAAGATAGGGCCAAAGGTTCACCTTCCGACAGGACAAAGTAAGGACAAGAAAGGAATGGCTTAAAGACAACTCTGTGAATGTCCTTCAGTGGTCCAGACAGGGCCCAGACTTAAATCCAATCAAACACCTCTGAAAGTAGCTATCCACTGACAGTCTCCATCCAACCTGACACTGCATGAGAGGATCTGAAGAGAAGAAGGTTGTCATGCCAAACTCAAAATGGCTCTAAGAAGTTGGAATTGTTGCCAAATTTAGTTCAACAAAGTGTTGATTAAAGGGCCTGAATACTTGTGTCGATGTGATATTTCAGTTTTTAATTTTTAAACAATTTGAAAATTGCCTAAAATCCTTTTTACGTATTCATTCAAAAAATTACTCTAAATGTAAGAGAAATTGTAACTTTTTTTTGCAGACATGAATTCTCTGCTCTCTGTCAGTATTAGTGTGGAGTGAAGCATATAAACTGGATAAGCCAAAATTGTGAACACTCCATAGCGACACATACACTTGTTGAGATTTTATTAACAAAATGGGACAGCCAAACCCCAAATCAGTTTGCTCATGTCATGAGCTAGAGAGTTCCGAAGCACCAAGTTTCAAACCTTTAGTAAAAAGCCCCACAAATGGAAGGATGTGGCAAACAAAGAATCTTTATAAATAAAAACATTTATAATACACACATGTTCTGAAAAAAGGCAGCTGGGAGGAGCACAAAAGGCACAGAAGGAGATGCCTGAAATAGGCCATCCAGTGGCCAACAAATTCAAATACAAAATCTGAAAAAATGGTAAAAACAAATCCATGAACATCCATCCATCCAATATATCCTAACTACAGGGTCACAGGGGTCTGCAGGAGCCAATCCCAGCCAACACAGGGCACAAGGCAGGAAACAAACCCCGGGCAGGGCGCCAGCCCACCACAGAATCCATAAACACCAAGAACTAATTGCACAGCAAAGCAGAATTCACCAAAACCACAAAGCGCATTCAATGAACCGCAAGGGACTGCTTGTCTCCTCAGCCCTTACAGAGTTGAGGGAAATCCCTTCATGATGAGGTACAGGTGGCCCTGCCTCTTGGAGAGCCACCCTCAAAATACATGAAACACAGCAGAACAAACATAGACACAAATAAATTAGATAATACACCAAACTAATAAAAATATGTAATACAAATCATAGACATAAATAACAATATTAACATAAGAAAAAGAATCAAACAAGCACTAAAAAGACATACTGTAAAAAGGAACGTAAACACCCTGGCTAAAACATAGCAGCTCACACAATACTTTATGTAATTTATTAATTTAAAATATTATTTAAATCAAACTGAAAACTCAAAATTTCAACAATAAATATTATTATTATCAAAGGAAAAACAAAGACAAAACAAACAAAATACTTTGCAACAAACATGACAGAAATCAAAATTAAGGATGAATTTCAAAACTAGGACACTGAAAAAATTAACTAGTCTAGCAAACTGGAATTAATTTCAAGTCAATATCCACAATTTCAAAGTACGAGAGTCCAAATCATTAAATAACCAAACGACTGCAAGACTTACAAAGGGAAAGAGCAGCATGGAGATGAAGATCTCTGCTTCAAAAAGTGAATTAGTGACTTTTTTTATAGGCACTTTATGCAGGAGAACCATTTCAATATATAATAAAAAATAGATTGAAGGATGTGTGTGAGTATCCGTTTTAGACTGTAGGAGGTGATCTTAAGTCTTCTCTGGTCCCACAAAATGACCAACTAAGGCAAAAGTATCAAAAAATGAAAGACTTAGTGATGGGAACTTAAAGCACAAGAGCGGGAAGAATATTTTTTTAAACAGAGTATTTATAAATAAAAAAATACAAAATGCCAATGTGTGACAGCAGAGTATGAGATCATGGAGCAAAAATAAAATTAAGTATAGAAAACTTTAAAGAGCAAAGAAATGCCCATTTTAAATAATAAAAACATCTGTAGACAAAAACAAATAAAATGACACCCCAGTGTTTTTCACCTCAGTCTTTTTAATGTCTCATTCTTTGTACTTTTTCAGTAACTTAAGTGTTAACCTTTTAATTTTCATATTAACTGGATTTCTTAGCAGTTTGCACCCCTAAGATGTAGTCTGTGAATCCCCAACAGGCCCCACGCACAGTGCGTGATCTGTGTATAGGAAGGGTCAGCTCTGATGATCACTAATGCTAATATTTAAATAACCAGATTCAGCTGCACAAAGTTAAGTAAAGTGAACACCAGGGAAGCAGCAGGTCCAGATGCCATTCCGGGACGTATTTTCAAGATCTACGCTGATCATCTTGCACCAGTGTTCAGAGTATTATTCAATCTCTCTTTAACCCAATCTGTTACACCAACATGCTTTTAAAGGTTCACCATTGTCCCTGCACCTTAAAAATCACGTCCAACCTACCAGAAGGACTGCCTTCCCATTGAACTAATGCCTATATTAATGGAGTCTTTCAAGAGGCTAGTCAAGAATTACATATGCTCTTCACGGACGACAGAGCTAGATCCATTACATTTCACTCCAGTAGGTCCATGAATGATGCCTCTCTATTACATAAAGTTGTAGCCTACCTGGACAACAAGAGAGGAAACTGTGAAAACTCTATATACATAGACTAGACATTTAACACAATAAAATTCTTTAAACTCATCACCAAGCTCATGAACCTGCATCTGAACCCTTCACTATGCACCTGGAATTTTAACTTCTTAACAAGCAAACCCAAGGTGGTGGCCACACTTCATCATCACTCATCCTCAACAAAGAGGCTCCACAGGGCTGTGTTCTAAGTTCTCTGCTGTACTCCCTCTACACATATGGCTGCATGGCTGCACAGGACTCTAACATCATTGTCAAGTTTGCTGTTGACACAGCTTTGGTAGGCCTGATCTCTAACAACAATGAGCAGGCTAACCTGGATAACGTGAAGGGTATGTCACACTGGTGTCAGGTCAATAGTCCTCTCCTAAATGGCTGATTGTTGACTTTGTGAGAAAACAGTTGAGACACGACCACCACTTCAGCTTTAACGACACTCAGATGGAGAGGGTGGGCCGTTTCAAGATACCTTGGTGTCCACATCATAGAGGACCTGACCTGGTTCAAGCATATTGACAGCTTGGTCAAGTAGGCACAGCGGCATCTTTAGCACCTCACATGCCTGAGGAATTTAAGGCGGCCCTCCCAGTTACTACAATTGAAAGTACCCTGACAGGACGTATCACCACCTGGTTTAGATACAGAGTGCAGCAGGAACGCATGGCTATGGAGAGAATGGCCAGCTGAACTTATCATTGAGTGTGCTCTCTCTGACTTCGAAGAAATCTACACCAAACGATGTTAGACAAAGACAAAGAAAATGATCAGGGACACCAACTCTTTGTGTTGTGGTCAGGGAAATACTACCTGAAGACCATTTCAGAGAGACTGAGGAGGAGCTTCTGTCCACAGTTCATCCATATTTTGAATTAAAAAAGTGTTTAGAAGTACATGATACCCTATTAGTACTTCTTCTATTTTATTTATTTATTATATACCTGTTCATATTTTTGTAAAGCTCTCATTGTACATAATGATATTTATAGAGTTGATCATTTACTATATATTGTCTTTTTATATTCTTATTTCTAATGCAAAGTCTTGAAGTTCAGCAAATAACCGTTTCACTACATCCTGTACTGTGTATAACTAAATGTGACAAATAAAAATTCCATCCATCCATCCATCCATCCTCTTCCGCTTATCCGTGGTCGGGTTGTGGGGGCAGCAGCTTGAGCAGAGAAGCCCAGACTTCCCTCTCCCCGGCCACTTCTTCCAGCTCTTTCAGGAGAATTCCAAGGCATTCCCAGGCCAGCCGGGAGACATAGTTCCTCCAGCGTGTCGTGTCCTGGTTCTTCCCCGGGGCCTCCTCCCGGTTGGACATGCCCAGAACACCTCACCAGGGAGGCGTCCAGGAGGCATTCTGATCAGATGCCCGAGCCACCTCATCTGACTCCTCTCGATGCGGAGGAGCAGCAGCTCTACTCTGAGCCCCTCCCGGATGACTGCGCATCTCACCTTATCTTTAAGGGAAAACCCAGACACCCTGCGGAGGAAACTCATTTCAGCCGCTTGTATTCGCAATCTTGTTCTTTCGGTCACTACCCATAGCTCATGACCATAGGTGAGGGTAGTAAATAAAAATTCATTTGATGTAATTAGTTCGGCTGTTTGCTGTGTGCCAGGCAGGGAGTTGTGGCACCAAGTGTTGGATTTCGTTTGTGTTTTTCTTTAAGGCTGTAGTTGCAGTAAGTGTGTGCTTAGCATGTGTGTTTCTGTTCCTCGTGAAATAGAACTTGCTACACTTTGAACGGAAGGAAATTAAACCTGGCCGACCACGCTGACTTATTGTCTGTGGTTGTCTCACATTCACCACAACCCACCTCATAAACATTGAGCTACTACCTGTTAAAATGTTAGGTGGGTGAATTGCTTGTGTTACTTATTAATTAAATATGTGTAGTATAATAATGCTTATGTTTTTATCAGTTCAATGTACTGTTATGCAGTGACATTTTCCTCATAAGGATGGAAATCATACCATGCGTACATTCACAATCACTTACAGTAATTTTTATGTTATTCATTATTGTTCCTGCATTTATTCATCTTCAAGAATGGTTTTGTGACAAATACACTGCAAAACAGCTTTGTAATTATGTTGTTAATGGCTTTTTAAATTATTTTTCAATGAACTTGTTCTGAGTTTGAAGCACATTGCAGTTGTCCTTATAATAAAAGAAATGTTTGGTTTACTATATGGATGCTCACTTTAAAAAGGTACATTTGGCAAAAATAAAATATGGTTTTTCTTTTAATTATGCTGTGTCACACACGTGCACATAGGAGGACGTTGTGTGCACCAAGTAAAGGTAATTTCACGCCAGGCCGGGGGGGGGCGGAGTGCATTAAACCTTCTCCTACTATCTTTGCAGACCAGCCGCGGGAAAACCTTTCTGAAACAAGAGCGTCCCTTCCAGTTCCGGCGCCTAGAAGAGTGTCACTTCCGGTTCCGGTGCCTAGGAAAATGTCGCTTCCGGTTCCGGTGCCTGAAACATCACTTCCTGTCTGACCATTTAAAACCGCCATTTCTCACAACCTTCGGCAGTTCAGTCTTGGACTCTCAACAGTCAACTTCATTGTTGCATAAAGCTAAATCCTTTGCAGCTAGGAATATTATACGGGTGGCTGCCCCAACCTTTTTTTACGTGTGTCAAGTCTCTTCCTTTTACAGCTGTTATGTCACTTTTAGTTTAGCAACAGGCAGACAAAATGCCGAGAAGAGAAAATGCCAGGCTGTGTGGTGTAGTGGTTAAGGTTATGGACTTCAAATCCTGAGGTTGTTGGTTCAAATCCCGCTACTGACACTAAGTGACCATATAAGGAAGTCACTTGATCTGCCTGAAATGGAACCAATTGTTTCGTAAATGTTGTACGTCGCCTTGGATATAGACGTCAGCCAAATAAGTAAATGTAAAAGTCTTGCAAAGGCCTGCCACTCAAATGAACACTTGAGCTAATTGCAAAAGATCTGATGGATGAAACTGCAACTAGAGAATGTGAGTGCCTACCTAACATAAACTAGCTGCATGGTGGACAACATGGGGGGATAAACAAACATAAACAAGAAAAAAGGAGTGTTGAAAAATAAAACATACTTAGAAATACTAAATAATTAAATGAAATTACACAGACAAAAATTTAAATATCTAAAAGTTGAAAAAGGGATCCCAGCAAATGCCAACTCTGAAAAGTCGATAATCTGACGCCCCTAAGAAAATCCGAACACATTTCTCCAGTTTTGATGTCACTACACTGGTTGCCTGTGTCATTCAGGATTGACTTTAAAATACTGCTTATGGTTTATAAAGCCTTAAATAATCTCGCTCCATCTTATATATCGGAATGCCTGACACGTTATATTCCAAATCGTAACCTTAGATCTTCAAATGAGTGTCTCCTTATAATTCCAAAAGCTAAACTTAAAAGAAGTGGTGAGGCGGCCTTCTGCTGCTATGCACCTAAAATCTGGAATAGCCTGCCATAGGAATTCGCCAGGCTAATAGAGTGGAGCAGTTTAAAACACTGCTGAAAACACATTACTTTAACATGGCCTTTTTATAACTTCACTTTAACATAATCCTGATACTCTGTATGTTCAATTCATCATAATAACTATTCATGGTGGCTCTAAAATCCGTACTGACCCCTACTCTCTCTTCTGTTTCTTTTCCGGTTTCTTTGTGGTGGCGGCCTGCGCCACCACCACCTACTCAAAGCATCATGATGCTCCAACAATGATGGACTGAAAGCCAGAAGTCTACGTGACCATCATCATCAGGTCCTTCCATGAAAATATGATGATTTATGTTAGGTAGAATGCCCAGAGGGGACTGGGCGGTCTCGTGGTCTGGAACCCCTACAGATTTTATTTTTTTCTCCAGCTTTTGGAGTTTTTTTTTTTTTTTTGTTTTTTCTGTCCACCCTAGCCATCGGACCTTACTCTTATTCTATGTTAATTAATGTTGACTTATGTTTATTTTTTATTGTGTCTTCTATTTTTCTATTCATTTTGTAAAGCACTTTGAGCTACATTTTTTTGTATGAATATGTGCTATATAAATAAATGTTGATTGATTGATTGATAACTGCTTAGGTTTTCGATGATATTTCAAGATCTTTTTTAAATGGTCAAAAAACACCTTTCGCAAAATGGATTTTATTACATTTTGAAACTACAGATACAGTACATCGAAACTATGTAAGTACGCTTGTTTTTGGATCAGTGATAAATTGTTACATTGTAATTATACTAACTGTGGAATAACAATGACAACTGATTAATTAAATATAATGTTACTTTGTAATACACAGTAAGTACGGACTAATAACTCATAGTTACACTGTACTTACACAGGTAATTACATAGTTGTTACATAGTAGTATTAGAGCGCGGCACAGGACTGAGCTCCTGCGTGATTAACCTTTTCTGAAATAACTTAACGTAAAGCCTACATTTGGCTTCCCTTTTGTTTTGCTATTTATTTTTTCTTCCTCCGTGCCATTGAGCACTCATACTTTTGATTCTAAACGGGGACGACCAGTTGGCACCCCAACAAATATCAAACAGACTTGTGACTCCCCACTCAACCACAGGGCCTATGGAGGATCCTTCCCATGCATGCTTTGTTAAAATAATAAGAAGTAATAAAAACACACCACTTTGACATATCATGTGTCTCGTCGCTAGTCCAAACGAGGAAGTGCTCTTATTTCGCACCAGTTTTACATGTCTCTGTGTATGCGTGCAGCGTTTTGTCTAAGGAGACGTGCGAGTTTTTGAAAGAGTTGGAGGAAGAGATAAGCTGTATAGAATCTTAACGAAACCGTGGCATCACTTGTGAAAAAAGAAGAAGTGGCATGAAGCAAGCCTGGGAAAAGTCAAGTAATAAATGTTGTTTTGGCATATCTAACAAAAAAAACTGAACAACTCATCACCACAATGTCATATTGGTCAGGTAACAAAGACAATCATTGTGATGTCCTCTGACGTCTTCCCTAACTTCACAAAAAACAAACTACAATTACAAAATAAATTAAAGGTCTATTACAAAGTCATAAGGTAGGCATCATGACAACAGCAATAGTGCTGCAAATGACCCTTTCACAGGAGAGTGTAGCCTTTCTGATTCAACAACCTCTCAAAAACCATGACAGAAAACAAGGAAATCAATCCTTTCATTTGGTTAAGTTAATAAAATAGGAAAGACTAGCATAGCAAAACACGTGTGTATCAAAACAGGCTTAATGGTGCAATGGTAATGTTGTGTATTTATGAAGGTCTGTTCAATAGTATGCTAGACCTTACATCTCTCTGTCTTTGTGCGTCTACAGAAGTTGCCTTTGTTCCTCAGATGTTTCTAATCTTTGCAGTTGTCTTTCTTTGTGTTTCTTGTTTCCTATAAAGAGACGGTCTATTTATGTGTTTTTTCACTTCATCCCTGATAATATGAAATTGAAGGGCAAGTCCTCAAATCATTAATGTTTCTGCCTAAAGAGGATGAAAAAACATGGAAGGATTGAAAAAGAGGACCGACCTGACAACTCATCAATGTCCAGTGTACCTGGCAGGTAATGAATGGACTATCTGGCCAAAGGTGGTATAGGAGTGACTTGTGACAGAGAGAAACATGATGAGGTTCACATGTGGAAAGGGAATGTTCATTTAAGTGTGTTAGTGGGAACATAAAGGAAGTGTCCCTTCTTACTGAAAAATGGCAATCCCGTAAATCAATAGTTGGTTGTAGGTGAATGAGATGAAATTATATCATGTGTTTGGGAGGTCAGGAAGTCTGGGAGCTACTAAAGGATCCTGGCTCTTTATTTAAAAACAGAGCCTCATAAATGCAGATATTAAATGGGGCCAAGAAATAAACATATATAGGAAATGATCACTGCTAAATATGGTTTAACAATATTGAGAAGTTCTTATTTTTTTTCTCACATGGATTCTGTACTCTGGCTTATTTCTTCTTGAATTAATAATAAAGTAATAATCTGTTATGTTTAGTTTGAGATTGGACTTGTTTAATTTCATAAATTGCATTATTGGCACATTAAAACATTAGAACAATGTAGAGGACAACAGGCCATTTAGCCCAACAAAGCTCACCAGTCCTATCCACTTAATTCTTCTAAAATAACATCACGTCGAGTTGTGAAAGTCCCCAAAATCTACAACACTACTTGGTCACTTATTCCATGCATCTGTGGTTCTCCGTGTGAAGAAAAACTTCTTAATGTTTGTGTGAAATTTATAGTTAACAAATTTCCAACTGTGTCTCCGTGTTCTTGATGAACTCATTTTAAAGTCACCGTCTCGATCCACTGGACTAATTCCCTTCATAATTTTAAACACTTCAGTCAGGTCTCCTCCTAATCTTCTTTAAAGGCTCAGCTCTTTTAATCTTTCCTCATAACACATCCCCTGTAGTCCTGGAATCAGCCTAGTTGCTCTTCTCTGGACCTTTTCTAGAGTCCTTTTTGTAGCCTGGAGATCAAAACTGCACACAGGACTCCAGATGAGGCCTCACCAGTGTGTTATAAAGCTTGAGCAGAACCTCCTCAGACTTGTACTCCCCATGTCAGGGTGCTATGCCAGTTGATAGTGTCGAGTCCACTACGACTCCTAAAATCCTTCACATAACGTGCACATTCGATTTTCAGACCTCCCATAGTGTATTCAAACCTAATATTTTTACTTTCTGTGTGTAATACTTTTAAATTTATTTACATTATGTTTAATCTGCCACAAGTCCAAGTCCCTCTGTGATGATCCAACAGATTCTCAATGATCTGCCAGTCAGCTAGCTTGGTATCATCTGCACACTTAACCATCTAGTTACTTATATTCTTATCCAAATCATTTGTATATATTAAAATTATCAGCCGCTCCAGCACTGACCCTTGTGGGACACCACTGTTGACGCCAGACAATTCTGATAAAGTCCCTCACACCATAACCATCTACTTCCTGTGTCTGAGCCAATTCTGCAATCATCTACAAACAACAAACATCTTTTATTTGATGCCCAACCTCTCTTGTGGTGCCCAATCAAATGACTCTGTTGCTGTTTTTTTTATCTTGCATTGTTCTTAAACTTTGTGCTGCCTTCTCCTTCTTGTGGTCTGCTGTCCTCCTTGCTATTACCTTCTTTCATCTCTAAAGTTTCTAATTTCCTGTCTGTGTTATATTCCAATGCTCATAGAATCCTTATCCTCAATGAGTTCAGTATCCATGCTGCCTGCCCTTCAGTCTTTTTTTTTCCAAACTGTTGGCACACTAACTCAGTCTGATGGACTTTTTCTGGATCTTCTCATTTCTCAAGGACGTGTCCTTTGTAATGTTTAATCATCTGAGTTCACAATTTCTAATCACTCTCTGCTGACCTGTCCATACCATCCTATCACCTTACCCCACCATAATCTCCTTCCCAATGAGACAGCCTTGTTGCCTCATCTCCACTTGGTTCCTCCTCTTTACAATCCACTTCTGACACATATTTTATGTCTAGAAGCAATCATATTATCTGTAAAATTGAGTTTTCAGTGTATGTTCTCAACATGATTACTATCTGTGCTGAATTTCTCTCTCTGCATGTTTTCTTCTTGCTCTCACCACTGACTATGTCACCATTAACCACAGCAATCTTCTAAACATCTCAATCTACTCTTGATGTGCTCCTGTTAATCTCTAAACCCATGCAGTCTGCTCTGTTTGGTGGCAAGTTGAGCTCTCTGCAGCCTCCTGTAATGTAGCGATCCTCAACATTCAGTTCTTGTTCTGCTTGCTGCCTCTGGACTTCTTAATTCAGAATCCTACCTCACTCTTGTGCAGATGATACCCAACTCACCACGAAAATCTCCCCTCTGATGGTAGCCTAAACAACAGAAGTATATGAGTGTCCCCTAACTTCCCCCACCTTCAAGTAAAATGAAACTGCTTCTTGTAGAACCTGTGATTCAGCAAGTCTCTTCTTACTAGCCCATTTGTGGCACCTCCAAAATTTTCCTTTTACTTTGTTGCCTTTCAGGAATTCGCCTGTGCCATGTTGGACAAAGTGGGCATTGTCCATTCTGCTGGGTCTTAGTGGCACAGAAGGCATGTAAAGGCAGCAAGTTCAACAGACACAACAGATGCACAAAACTCTCAATCCTTCATTCCAAGTAAGTAACTGGACTCTTCATACGATGATCTGTCTGCACTATATTGCCAAAAGCATTGGGACGCCTGCCTTTACACACACATGAACTTTAATGCCATCCCATTCTTAATACATAGGCTTTAATATGGAGTTGGCTCACTCTTTGCAGATATAGCAGCTTCAACCCTTCTGGGGAGGCTTTCCACAAGGTTTACAAGTGTGTTTATGGGAATTTGTGATCAGGAGAGCATTTGTGAGGTCAGGCACTGATGTTGGACGAGAAGGCCTGGCTCGCTCACAGTCTCCGCACAAATTCATCCCAAAGGTGTTCTATCAGGTTTTGGTCAGGGCTCTGAGCAGGCCAGTCAAGTTCCTCCACACCGAATGAACTTCTCCATTTCTTTATAGACCTTGCTTTGTGCATTGGTGCTTGCCCACTCATGTTGCCATCCCCAAACCGTTCCCACGAAGTTGGGAGCATGAAATTGTCCAAAATGGCTTTGTATGCTGAAGCACTGAGAGTTCCTTTCACTGGAACTAAGGGGCCAAGCCCAACCCCTGAAAAACAACCCCACATCATAATCCCCCCTCCATCAAATGTTACACTTGGCACAATGCAGTCAGGCAAGTACCGTTCTCCTTGCAAGCACTACACCCAGACTAATCCATCGGACTGCATGATTCGTCACTCCATAGGGCACATCTGCACTGCTCTAGAGTCCAGTGACGGTGTGCTTTACACCACTGCATCTGACGTGTTGCATTGCACTTGATGATGTAAGGCTTGGATGCAGCTGCTCAGCCATGGAAACTCATTCCATGAAGTTCTCTACACACTGTTCTTGATCTTTTGGAGGTCTGTAGCTATTGACTCTGCAGAAAGTTGGTGACTTCTGCACACTGCGCCTCAGCATGCGCTGTCCCCGGTGATATAGCGGGTCTGCAGCTCAGAAGGAAAGGCCGGTTTTTAAATAAATAATCACTGCACTCGCGGCTTAAAGAGGTGGCGTGGTAGTGTGACCGGAGCAGCTCCTGGGTGTAATACGGGCATGGGCATTTCTGCACTGAAGTGCCCATGTCCGTAATTGATGTCAGTAGCTGCTAATCACCACACCGGTGCCCCATCCCCATTATAAATAGGAGATGAACGACTGGGGAAGGAAGAGACGAAAAAAGAAAAGAATGGAGGTTAAGGGAAAGAGGAAGGCAGGAGGTACAGAGAGCCAGTGTGTGAGCAAGCAAGTGTAGGCTCACTGGTGGTTGCAGGAAGCTGAGAGGAGAGCCCTGGTGGGGTGATTGGCCAGCCCTTGGGGGCAGATGGATTCGGTCACTCCTACTGAGTTTTTAAGAGAAGCAGGAGTGACCACAATTGCGGACAGCTTGCTGCATAAGGCTGCGGAAGGCAGTGGGAGTCGGAGGTTTGGGAGGTTGAAGCCCTAGTATGAGCGACCTGGTCGCTGGGGCACCCTAATCTTGGTCTGGTGGGAGCCGTACGGTGCCAGGGTTCGGAAAAATACCAGACCAGTAGGAAAAGGTCAGCTGCAGGTAGGGCGACTCCTCTGTTGCAGGGCCCGGATGGGAGAAGCAGGGTAGCCGTCAGCTAAAGAAGGCATCGGGTTTTTAAAGGACTGCTTCCAGCCATTATTGATTTTATCCTTGGTTTTAAATGGATTTCTTTATTGGATTATTTTAACCTCCACATTTCACCCTGGTTTTATGGATTATTTATTTATTGACTTTGAGCACTGCATTTTATTTGGACTCTGTTTTGGTTTTGACTGTTTTTAATAAAAGCACTTTTGCACCTTCCCCTTGCTTCATTTGGTGTCCTCATTGTCCAGCTCATCAGGTTACATTACTGACGGTGTCGGGTTCACGAGGCTCCCTATAGAGATAGGAGCATGAAGCAGGAACCTGCATCGTCACATCCCCTCTCTGTGATCTTACATGGCCTACTATTCCCAATTGCTTCCACTTTGTTATAATATCACTAACAGTTGACTGTGGAATATTTCGTAGCGAGGACTTATTGCACAGGTGGCATCCTCTCACGGTACCAGGCTTGAATTCCCTAAGCTCCTGAGAGTGACCCATTCTGTCACAAATGTTTGTAGAAGCCGTTTGCATGGCTAGGTGCTCCAGTTTATACACCTGTGGCCATGGAAGGGATTGGAACACCTGAATTCAATGATTCGGAGGGGGGTCCCAATACTTTTGACAATATAGTAAGTGAACTCTTCTTACGAGGTTCTGTCTGCACTTCATCTGATAACAAGGGGTAATCAGAGGTGACCTGACATCTTGCTGAGGCCCTCTCTGTGTATCTCTGCATAGCTCTCAAGCAACAGAGCACGAAAGTAGACTCCGGCCAGAAAAGAGACCCATAATTCAAAGGATGATAACTAGGATGGAGAGAATAACTTGCCTATTAGAAGACACTCATAACTGGAAGTGACTTTAATTCAATTCAAAAAGATTCAACCTTCCTTTAAAACGACATGCACCCCATCTCTCAAATGGAGAAACAAAGAGAAGCTTTGGAGAACTGGGCATTGAAACGCACCCATTGAAATATTCTTGGGAATCCAAGAGAACTGCAGGACTCTTCCCTGGGGCACTCTGCCCACATTCTCCAAAATGACCTCTTAATATCTTCTATTAGAAACTAACAAGCTGTGAGACGCCCTCTCCATGAGGAACTGAAATGGTGAAACTCTCTCCTCTTTGTGGACCAGAAGCTGAGATCCACTCTGTCAAGATAAAGCCATTTGCCAGTTGTCTGATGTGGCTGAGAAGCAGCCATTACTTCAAGAAAGAAAGAATTAACATTGTCAAGATGAATATCCTTCCTAAGCTTCTTTTTCTATTTCAAAACATTCCAATATACAATAATAAATATTTTTTTAAGAAATTAGATTCACCTCATTTATTTGGAATTCAAAACTTCCACGTATCCAAAGGGCGACCCTACAAAGACCTAAGACAGAAGGTGGCATGGCTCTACCTAACTTTCAATTTCATTACTGGGCGGCAAATATACAAGCTATAAAAACCTGGACATGGACACAAATAGATGAACAGACACAGGCTTGGTCTGCAATAGAAATAAAATCCTGCAGTACTTCTTTATATTCTTTGCTTTGTACCCCAATAAGTACACCAATATACTAACAACCCACATGTGCTTCACTCACCCAATTTCCCTCACCACCCACCAGCCTGTATTCTAGAAAAAATATTGCTCAGTCTCAAGGACTCGGACAGCATTTCTGTAATATACAAAAACATTTTAAAGTCCCTCCCTGTCAAAGATCCCAGAGTGCAGTGGGAAAAGGATCTCTCAGTCAACATCTCAGAAAAGGAATGGAAGGCAGCAATGCACAGAATTCACTCGTGTCCCATTTGTGCAAAGCATACAATTATTGAACTTAAACTTATATATCAAACGTGTCTGTCTCATTTAAAATTGTCCAAAATGTTTCCAGGGCAAGATCCAACCTGCGAAACGCTGCAATCAAGTTCCAGCCTCATTGGGCCACATGTTTTGGGTGGCATGCACAAAATTAACATCATTTTGGACAAAAATCTTTAAATGCCTTTCAGACAGCCCCTCCTAATCCACTAACAGCTGTGCTTGGTGGGCTCACAGAGGGGCTTAAAGTGGAGAACGACAAACAAACTGTAATGGCCTTTACTACACTATTGGCACGTAGGCTTATCTTGCTCAACTGGAAGAATCCTAACTCTCCTATTTTAAGTCAAAGGATAACTGATGTTATATATTATCTGAAATTGGAAAAAATCTAATTCTGATGTACAAAACTTTTTCAGAACCTAAGGATCTAATCAACATTTTAGAATAAGCATTTAAATTGAGAAAGCAAGTCAATACAGTTAAAGCCACGAGACATCAAAGTCATCAATAGAACTAGAGACATGAAAGCCATAAACTTAAAATGCACTGCAAACTTAAAAACTAAATGAGATAAACCAAGAATTAAACAGCAGCATTTCCAGGAGTTTAGCCAGCGTTAGTAGGAGTCGAGTCTGATCAGCACGGTTGAAATCAGCTTTCCTCATTTATTTGACATTTCTCAGTGCTCACAAATTCATTTTCTGTCAAAACACTTTCCTTATAATGAGAGCAGATCAATTGTGAGGATACCAGAACCAATTAACTAGGAAAGCATAAAAAACGTAAATCATGTACTTACAAAGAAGCAGGTGAAGTTCAATGGCCCGCATTCTTCAGTTGTGAATTAGGAGAAGTGAACGGGCTGAAAATCTTTTAACTGAAGCCATTCTGTTGAAGTTTTGGGTATTTCAGGAAATGACGACAGGCCATAATGCTGACACTGTGAAAACCACATTGAACGTTTCACCGTTTTCATCATTCTAGATGGTTAATTTACTAAGTGTATTTTTTGCTTGCAGTGCTAAAACAGCACTTTACGCTTCCGTTTTTTGTCATGATATTCAGATTTATTTTTATAAAGTCAACTTCCTATTCATATGCTGACTGCTAAACACATTTGCAAAGGTTACTAACTTAAATGAAAAAATACCATTCAATATGTTCAGTATGTGTATATGCACAGTATATAATAGATTGTATTTAATTATCTATACACATATATGTGCCCTCCATAATATTTTGCATTTCTCCTTGATTCCCCCCTTTGCTCCACAGTTTAAAGTGACAAATCAAATAATTCAAACTTAAAGTGATTAAAGGTCACATTTCAGACTTTCATTTAACAGGATTCGCACACATGACACTTTTTCTACACGATCCTCCCATTTCAGGACACCATAATGTTTGGGACACAGCGATGGCAGGTCTATTAAAGCCACTGTCATATTTAGTTCTTTGTCGCATATCCCTCACATGCAATGACTACCTGAAGTCTGAGATTCATAGATGTCACCAGGTGCTGAGGCTCTTCTCTGGTGATGCTCTGCCAAGCTTCTAATGAAGCCATCTTCAGCTCCTGCTTGTTTCAGGGTTGGGGGCTTGTCCCCTTAAGTGTTCTCTTCAGTGCATGGAAGGCCTGCTCAATTGGATTGAAATCAGATGACTGGTTTGGCCATTCAAGAATTTACCATTTTTTAGCTTTGCTAAACTCCTGTGTTGCCTTAGTAGTGTTTTTGGCTCATGATCTTGTTACCTGATGAAGCGCCTTCTAATGAGGCATCTACTGGAACTTGAGCAGATCAGATGTTTCTACACATCTCAGAATTCATTGTGCCACTGCCATCAGCCGTTCTGCCATGTTAAACAGATGAGATGGTCTGCTTTGGCTTTTGGGCAGTTCCTTTTTGTCTCCACACTTTGCTCTCGCCATCACTCTGATCAGGTTCATCTTTCTCTCATCAGTCCATGAGACTTTTTTTCCAGAATTCTGCAGGTTCTCTGAAGTTCTTTCTCACTAACTGTAATCCGACCATCCTGTTTTTGTGATTTGCATCTCACAGTGTGACCGCTGTATTTCAGTTCATGAAGTCTTCTGCTGATAGTCATCTCTGACATGTTCACATAAGTGCCCTGAAGACTATTTCTGATTTCTCACGCAGGCGTTTGGGGCTTTTTCTTGACCACAGTGAGGATTCTTTTGTCATCAGCAGTTGTGGTTTTCCTTGGCCCACCAGTCCCTTTGTGATTACTGAGTCACCAGTGTGTTCTTTCTTCTCCATGATATTCTAGACAGTTGATTTTGAAAACCTAAGGTTTTCATGATGTCTCCAATGGTTTTATTCTTGTTTCTCAGCCTCATAATGTCTTCTTTGGCTTTCATTGGCACAGCTCTAGCCTTCATGTTGTACAATGGCAACTACAGACTCCAAAGGACAGAAGCAAGCCGAGGTAGCTTATGAAGCCATGAAACCCACCTTAGGAATCAGAAGCACCTGTGACACTGATTATCCCAAATATTATAGTGCCCTGAAATGGGGGACCATGCAGGGCTTGAGAGAATCTGCAGAGAAGAATCCCCACATCAAGGTGCGTAAAGCTTGTCAGGTCAAACCCAGGAAGATACCCAGGCCAAAGGAGTAAAGGATGTGAACACTTGTGTCAACGTGATGTTTATTTTTTATTGTTTTACTTTTTAATAAATTTGCAAAAATTTCTAAACTCCTATTTTCACTTTGTTATTCTGGGGTATTATGTGATTTATGATAAAGAAATAAATGAATTTAAATGATTTAAGCACAAGACTGCAACATTACAAAATAAGAGAAAAGTGATGGGGTCTGAATACTTTATAAAGACACCGTATGCAACTACAATGAACATTTTAATGTCTTATGGCTGTCCTGTAATTTCTGTGGTCTTAGCTGTGAGTGTTTGGGGGGCTGTTGTTTGTCTTAATTATATTTATTTTATTTTGAGAACTGAAAAACTTTACATTCCCCTTGGGGTCAAATAAAATATAATCTAATCTAATCTACGCTAATCTCATAATGAAAAGTGTACACAGCAGGATAAATGATGTGAATTACAGTTCAGGTCTCTGGGGACTCGGTGGGCTCAGTTATGGGACCCCCGATAGACAGGTGTGTTTGTGCACCTTTTTCTAATGAGGTCCAATTAATTGAGTTGACCACAGGTGGGCTCCAAATATCTTAATGATGATCAATTGAATGGGATGTATTTAATCATAGCAAATGATCTGAGCACTTGTGTCAATGTGATACTTGAGTATTTTATTTTTAAGAAATGTAATTTAAAATCCTGTTTTCATTTCATCGCTGTGGGTTATTGAATGTTAGATTTTAGAACAACACAACAAAATGCCCAACAAAGTGAAAAGGAGTCTGAAGACCTTTAGAAGATCCTGTATGTATACAGTTACAACATTACTTGAGAATAAACTTACATTTCAAAAATAAAATTGATAACTGGTAATGATGCGGGTGCAGATTGTACAGTAATCCCATTTTAGTGATGCTCTGTGTGTCTCTGTCACTTGGAGCCCATGCGCTGATCCCCCACAATTACAGAAACTTGGACTCGGTGTCTACTTTGTGTCTCAGGCCGCCCGGTATAAACACCATCTCCACAGGGGCACTCAAATCTAAATCTTAAAGGCCCGCCAATCACATTTTCTCCTGAATCAATAATGCATCTGTCTATCTCAAAAGATAATGGTGAAGCCTTGGATAGTCCTGTTGCGAACAGCTTCTGAAGCAGCTCAATAACCCAATCCTGGCATGGCGGTCTCTCCCACAGGTGCTGCAGACAAAGGCCGAATGTGTATCAGAGGTCTGAGTTTGCTGTCTCTGCTTTCTGCATTGTCTTCTGTCCTCCAGCTGTTGGTTGCACTTGACTCCTTTTTGAATAACGTGTCCAGTTAACTGCATGAAGTTTCCGGTTCATGTTGTCAATGCCTGCAAGTTTCAGGTCATGTTTTCAGACATCTTTATAGCACATTGTCGGTCGACAAGTCAGATGGTGTCCAATGGCCAGCTCACCATACGTAATTTCTTTTGGTATGCGCCCATCTTTCATTCGGTGCACATATATTCACATTCGCAGACTATGCTAGCAGAAGATGAATGCTCAGGGAGTCAGCCCACTTCAGCACTTCGACATTTATTACTTTGTTGTGCCATATGATGCCTTAAGCGGCGAAGATGAAACCTTTCCAGGTTGTTCTTCTGCCTGGTGTAGAGTATCCAGGATTCAATGCCATACAGCAGGGTACTAAGAACACATGCCTGGTACCCATTAAGTTTGGTGTTCGAGATCAGATGGATGTTATCCCACACTTTCTTGCCTTGATTATTCGCTTTTTAATTTCCTTGTCAAGTGAGATATTGTTGGTAATCGCAGAATGCAGGAAAGTGAAGTTGTTGGTCACTTCAAGCACTACAATGTCAGTGCTGATTGATGGTGATGTAGGGATGTCCTGAGTCAAGATGCTTGTTTTCAATATGGTCAATCCAAACTCCTGCAGCCATATGGGAAAACTGAATCAACAGTTGTTGGAGGTCCTCTGCAGTGATGTGAGACCAGTGCTGTGTCATCAGCAAATAGCAATTCTCTAAGGATTATTGTGCAGACCCTGGTCCTGACCTTCAGGTGCGCCAAGTTAAACTGTTTTCTGTCACTTCTAGTGAAGTTCAGCAGGAGCAAAAAGAAGATACCAAACAAAGTTGGTGCAAGGACACAGCTTTAATTTATGCCACTCTTGATCATGAATAGCTCTGAGGTTTCACCATCATAGATGACCACATCCTCCACGTCAACATGGGAAGAGAAGGTAATGCTAAGTAAATATGGAGGGCAGCTGATCTTCTTCATTAGCTGGAACAAACGTCTCCTGCCCACGAGGTCAAATGACGGCAATGTATAAAGGCATCTGTCTTTATGAATAATAAATGTCTCATTGGCGAATAAGCAGGACTGTTCTCAAAACCAAGTGGCAGACCCATCAGAACTACAAAATGTACAAAGTCAGCATGGCAGCATTTTAATAAGAAAAATGATCACTTCCTTCTGTAAGCAAGCCTGTAAAACTTAGCACAAAGGATGTGATGGCCAAGCAGAAAGACGAATGTAAGGGTTCACTGGTGGGTCTGCTGCGGCTTGAGTTCTTTTTTTTTTACCACATTCACAGATGAAAAGGTTGATTCACAGCAGCGTGGTGAGACAAACATGGTGAGAATCTGAAGTGTCGGCTTCTGCAGGAGGAGAACAATTGCTGCAGTAACCACTAGAAGTTCTTCCTGAATGACCCAAAAACATTCAAAGACCCCTGTCTGTTGCCGAGCCACCAAACATTACAGTTTTCCTTGGTTGGACGATTTCTCTAAACAGTCCTGATGTTCTCTCAGCTGCTTGCGCATTTCTCAGAACTGTTTGTACTGCCGCACAGTAACCAGCACAATGAAGTCTTTCATTCTAAACCTTTCATTGGTGTTTTCGAACTGCAGTTCTTTTGTCAGCCATTTAGTCAAAGCCACCAAAATGTGAAATCTCTGAACCACGGCCTAGACACAATCCAGTCAAAATGTAAAGTCATGTTGTCAATGTAAGATTATATTGTGGACGTATTTTAAGATTTAAAATTGATCAAGTGTTGCTTACAGCTTTGCTCAATCGGTTTAACACGTGTATTGTCCAAAACTGCTTTTCTCACAACTGTTCACCAGATCCTCACAGCATTAAAACATGCACTCATAGCGCACTCATATTTCTCTTTTTATTTTTTTTACAAACTGCAAATGCTGAGGCACATACTGGCCATCTCTAAACACGTTCTTCATCGCGTACATCAAAACGGTTAGAACATTCATCAATCTGTAACACTGAATTAGCAGCTCATTGCTGTAAATGTCAGCATATAAAACAATTCATACTGGCAGATTTTGCATAATCCACACACACAGGACAAAGCTGGTGAGAAGAAGCCCAGAGCAGATGTTTCTTGTGGTGCTTCCTCCGTGAAAGCACATGTCGTCAGCTTCTCACACAGCCGCCTATCCATGTGAGTTACTGCAGTGTAACTCCAAGACAAGGCATATTCAGCAGAAGGGGTCTAAAAACATGTGGCAGATGTAGGGGACAGACAGAGGGAGGAGCGGTCGAAGGAACCATAGAGTAGGTCCAGAAATAAGAGTCACAATTGTTGATCATGTAGTATCCATGGTCTAAGCATCCATCCATTCATTTTCCAACCCGCTGAATCCGAACACAGCGTCACGGGGGTCTGCTGGAGCCAATCCCAGCCAACACAGGGCGCAAAGCAGGATCCAATTCCGGGCAGGGCGCCAACCCACCGCAGGACACACACACACCAAGTACACACACTAGGGACAATTGAGAAATGCCAATACCTGCATGTCTTTGGATTGTGGGAGGAAACCCATGCAGACACGAGGAGAACATGAAAACTCAAAGCAGGGAAGACCTGGAAAGTGAACCCAGGTCTCCTTACTGAGAGGCAGCAGTGCTACCACCGTGCCAGCATGCCGCTGTGCCACCCTATGGTCTAAGCATGGCTGAGGCAAAACAAAGCAAAGTAAAGCAAGTTTATCTGTAAAGCATGTCCTTATATTGAGTCTAGTGATCGAGAGCAGTGAGACCCCTGCACACATTTGTGTATGTTGATGAGGCAGGCTTAAACCTCAAGAGGGTTCAACGATATGGCAGGACTCCCATGGGGCACAGGGCCACAGTAGATGTGTCTGGACAACATGAAGACAACATCATCATGTGGGGTGCAATTTCTGAACAGGGTGTGCTCCACGAATGTTCCAACAATTGGACCCTTCTATACAAATTGGTTTCTAGTATTTTTGGACCAGTTATTCAATACTGAAATTGAGAGAGGAGTGGTTGCACCAGGCCTGCCAAATGTTGTGATGTTCTGAGACAACGTAAGATTTCACCACTCTGCTCAAATAAAAGCTTGGTTTGATGTCCATCCAAGGATGGTCAACTTTTTTCTGCCTCCATATTTACCCTTCCTTAACCCATTTGAGGAGTTTCTTTTTTCTGCATGGAGGTGGAAGGTGTACAAGCAACAGCTCCATAACCAGATATGATTGCTGGAGTCAATAAGACCCTGAAGCAAGTTGTGGATGGGTGTGACATGCTAAAAGCTTTTTTCCCCTCCTGTGCCTTGAAAGACAAACTATGAGGCATGATGAGGATTCAGTTTTGTGGCCTGCTATACTTGAAAGTGCTCCATCAAAAGGCCTCTTCATGTCACCTTGTGATACTTTTACTGGAATCCCGTACATTAAAACGTGTGTCCTCTTCTACAGAGTCAGCATTTATAACGTACATTACACCACTGCATGCAAGTTTACCAACATGACGTTGTTTTGTTGAAGCACCTTCATGTTATCTGTGCTCCCAAGTGCCATCTGCTGGTGAAAGCAGTACTGGTACATTAAAACAATAAAAAAAAGGTGCATTGCTTTTCGACCTGCCGTTCCCTCAAATGACCACACTGCATATTAATGAAATACGAGCTCCCCAGTCTAATGGTGACTCTTCACTAATACGCATTACCTGTCCTTGATAGTTGTGGCTCAGTTCTCTTTGTGCGTTTATAAGAATTACAACTGAACGCCCTGAAATCACTTCAGTGTTTTGTTTTTTTTTTTGTCCGGCATCTCCTAACTCACCGGGGCAAGAAAACCCCCATGTGATATGCCATTCGACTTGTCTTGATGTCTACTATCTATCTAATTATTGCTACTAGATTAGCTGAGAAGCTAGGATTGCTCTTTCCTGGTGTAGCTATGGTCCCCAAAAAGTATAGTGGATTATTTGTGGAATCCTTCATTGGTCTTAAAGGATTGGGCTAAAGTAAAGAAGTGAAAATAAAAAGTTCCAGTAAACAAGCAGCATTTCATTAGACATTCATTAGAAAGGTTACAGGTAACAGATGTATAGCTGGTGTTGCCATTTCTTCCTATCCCCCTGTCATGTTAAAAATGACAATGACAATGGTGGATGATTTGAATCAGAGTACACTGGTGTAACCAAAGCTTTGAAGCGTGCCACTTTGTTCTGTGCGGTTTATTACAAACATTATTTTATGGCCACACAAATCAGCTCTCAGAGAGATACTGTCTGGGAGATGGGAAGATGCGAGTGGAAGATCACACAGGCAGGCTATTTAAAGTGCTCATGTGCCCTGTTTGGTGATGATCAGTATATGGCCCATATACTGTATATGGCACAGCTCAGATGGCATTTTCTCATACCTGGCAAGGTTCATAAAAATCTCACTAAATATGAAAAATGTGCGAGTATTTATAATGAAGAGGAACCATGTAGAAGCCAGAAAATGCAGCCTTCCACTCCACCGAACTGGTTGTACATTCATCAGCATTCCCCATTGAACAACTGGAAGATGATTGTACTGTTCCAATAGCTTCTCTTCAGCCTGGATATGCATGAACAAGTATACTGCATTGTATACTGGGAGTGAAAGCTACATTATAAAATAAAATATTGTCACACATGTGCGTGTGAGAGGCAGCTAAAGGGCTCAAAAGAAGGTAATTCCACGCCAGGCCCGGGCGTGGCAGAGTGCAATTCTCTTTTATCCTTGCAGATAAAATGTGAAATTCTGCTTGAATCCGATGATACCATTTCCGGTTCCAGGTTCGATGACATCACTTCTTATACCAGGCCTGATGACATCACTTCCAGTGACTGACCATAAAAACCCACCTTCTTCCTTCTGTTAGCCTGTTCTGTTTTGGACTCGAATCTGTAAACAACCTTGCATCCAATTATCTACTCTTGCAGCCTTATTTCAAGTATACGAGTTGCTGCCCCAAACATTTTCTTGTGGCAAGGCATATTCTTCCACAATATATATATATAGATAACCTAACGGCATAGGTGTGATTTGCCACCAAAACACAAGAGGGCACTGTCTCATAATGCTATCTCTTCTTTTTCTCCCTCTTCTACGCGGTGGTGTGCTGGGGAGGCAGCATAAAGAAGAGGGACGCCTCACGCCTGGACAAACTGGTGAGGAGGGCAGGCTCTATTGTAGGGACAGAGCTGGACAGTTTGACATCCGTGGCAGAGCGACAGGCTCCTGTCAATCATGGAGAATCCACTGCATGCACTGAACAGGATCATCTCCAGACAGAGGAGACCCCAAACTATGCGACTCTTGAGTTCCACCCTGGGGGGGTAAACGTTAACATTATTCAAAGTTATTGTCTGTCAAACCTGCCTCACACTCTCCACCTTACATTTTTTTTTTCACTGCGTTTTCATCACTCTTTAATTTAATATTGTTCTTTATCAGTATGCTGCTGCTGGAGTATGTGAATTTCCCCTTGGGGATTAATAAAGTATCTATCTATCTATCTACCTCTCCCACTCTGACATCACTTCCAGAGTAAGACCACCTGGACCACCTCTTCCTCCCCGAATTCCTCATAATTGCTACCATCTTCGATTCAATCGACCTGAGAATCTAGAACATTTCAACTTTGCGTAATACCACACATTTTCTTGCGTACTTTAATAGATGGGGTTTACTCTCGGATGCACCAGACCCTTTATCTTGTGCCTTTTGTCTCTTTACAATATGTATGCATCTTTTTGTACCATATTTCTCTTGTCTGATTATTTCCGCCATGGTTACTGAATAGATATGTATAAGGTTCAAGTATTCCCTTCATTCAAAAAAGAACACAATCCCAGGGAGCAAGTGCCCCCTACTAGAGAGAACTGGTCCCACTGAACAAACAGATCGGTGAACCTTGGGGCTAGTTAGTCAGCACAGCATGTAAACATAGTGGGTAAGACGCCATCATGACCATCTACTTGCAGCAGTTCTGTTATTTGAGGGGCCTGCAGTCCTTCTGCTCCTTGACCAGAGGCTGAGGGCTGTGGGGGTCCAACTTACCACAAGAGTCCAGATTGTTCATAGGGCCAAAGGGTGCTGAGGGAGAGGCTGGATGATGTGACCTGTGCCATCTTTAAACGCATTATTTAAGTTCGAGGAGCGCTCAACTCATACCAGTCTCTATGCCATTAAATCCCCTGATAAATCAGACATGGATTACTGTAAACAAGTTGCTGTGAAATTTAAAATCAGACACAAGACAACAGAGAACATCAGTTTTATTGAGCAAGCGTAACTCATCTGCTTTGTAGCTAAGAGACTGAACGTTTGGAAGACAAAGCGCTACTTGAAATCCACATCTTCTAAAGCACACAAGAGTGTCGACTTGCCCTCACAACGTCTTCAGCACAAACTTTAATTCCTGGAGCTGTGAGTACTTACATCATCTTAGGATTTCCTAAGCAATAGTTTTTTAGGCAAGTCCCGTACGTCCGTGTTGAAATTAATACGTAAAGTATCCCAAATGTCAAGCAGTTCTTCTCTAGTAATAGCGGAGCCTTTGTTTCCATTGTATTGATATGAAGCAAAGTAATTTGACAAAAGTAACCAAACAATTTGATCAACTAAATCCCTGAAGGTTGCTTATCTTTGAGCCATCTCAAGTAATCACAGATTCGAGGTGTTGTTTGTATGATTTACAAGTTTGTGTTACTTTCTGATTCTGCTTGTCCTGAAGTCGACACAGCTTTGTTAGATCTGCTCCACAAAAACTCAGCCACAATGATCAGCAGTACAATCAACACCAGACCAGATATGGCAAGTCGGACTTCATTCTCCACTGACAGTTCTAAAAGAATGAAAATAAGGGGAGAGTTAATTTAATTTTTGTTTAATAAAGTTATGTAGTGGTACAAATGCAAAGCTGCAATGCAAAAGAGCACTTCGCTCCAAACAGGCTCGTTCTCGCTTCACCACATCTGAACTAATCTTGCAATCGCAAAATAGAAGACTATGTTAAGTTTATTATAATGAAATTTTAAAATTGGACAGAACTGAGTTTTGTTTTTGAATGTCCGGTGCACTCCAAGCGCAAGCCCAATCAGCATCTGTAAAAGGAACAAGAGCTCCCTGACCTTGGCTGTACATTCTCAAATGATTTTATGCTCTCATAAGACAGATGACAACGCACAAGACCCGCAGGTTCAGATTTTATTTTCCCATACTGTTAATTTGACAGAATTTCATTTGAAATTGGAATGTATTCATTTATGAAGAAGGATCCCGGTTGGCAACTCCCCAAGGCAGATACGTGGTCCAGTCCCACCCTCCGAAAATGATGGGCGACCCCTTCACCTGGTCCAACCTCTCAGGTCCCCAACAATGAGGATCCTTCAAGCTGGATCACCCTCGGGGAATCATGCCACATAGCTGTAGTGCCGTAACTGACGCTCCCTCACAATGCAGGTAATGTGCCTCTTTCGGGACTCCATGGGCAACACAAAGTCACACCAGCGGTACCCAAGAAAGACACAGAACCAAAGGAGTCCAGTCTTTGTCTCAGGTCACTGGATATCGTCCATGTCTCACAACCATATAGCAAGACAGGAAGCACCAGGGCTCTATCGGGAGTGCCACACACCCCTTTCCAGCAACCTCATGACCCCCATGCTCTCCCAATCCATCTACTGACTTCAAAGGAAGAGTCACCAGAGTCATGAATGTCACTGTGGAGGTAAGTAAACCTCTCGTCAAGGTCGACACTCCCTCCGCAGATAGACGCACTACTGATAGCTGTGCCTAAGAGGTCATTAAAGAGGTCATTATTCTGAATGGTAGTATAATGCAAAAATTAACATAGGACATATGCAAATAACATGAAGTGTTTTGTAACATACTTTGCTCATCCATCTCTGTGATATACAAGTGAAATACACACTACTCTGCAATGGGGGTGCCTAGAAGGGAGGACAGGTGTCCTGCCTGGGATAACAAAAGGTTTCATACCTGGCTAGAAAGGCCATGACGCAAAGACCATGGGCCTCATGTATAAACGGTGCGTACGCACAGAAATGTTGCGTAAGAACTTTTCCACGTTCAAATCACAATGTATAAAACCTACACTTGGCGTAAAGCCACGCACTTTTCCACGGTACCTCATGTCTTGTCGTACGCAAGTTCTCTGCTCGGTTTTGCAGACTGGCAGCACCCAGCGTCAAAGCAATGCTACTGTTCCTGTGTGGTTACACCTTATTTTCCTGACGCAGCTTTATAAATACACTGATACTAATCGCATATTGTTTATTAGTGTAATGCATCTGATTGTAATTAACTTGTAACAATATAATGGTCCAGGGAATACCTATAGTATTCCAAATACCATAACTGCTTTAGCGTTGTTACTCTCACTGCACCTTCTTCTTCTTCTTTCAGCTCCTCCCGTTAGGAGTTGCCAGAGCGGATCATCTTTTTCCATATTCCTCTCACTGCACGACTCGGAGTATTTATATCACTGTATCTGAGTGTGAATCACAGCAGCAGCTGATCGGAAAGAGAATTATCGGTATACAGCTTCAAGCACACGCTGCCTCAGCCACGGCAAAACGTTTCAAAGCCTTTCCTGTACGGACCTCGCGGTTCAGAAACAGTTTCATCCCAAGAACTATAAACGCACTCAATCAATTGCTCCTTGTAGAACTGTTTGTACTTCTAAGTACAATCACCCCACTATAAACTTGCACTATAGTTATAATATTGCACAGCCTGAGCCACTTTATAAAGCGCGTATTTACATATGATGATGATATCATTTTTAAGGTGAAATGCAGCAAAATATGTTTATCATATTATACCGATAAAACTCTAACTTCATTTAAATAATCTATATTCTTCACTGGGAGTGTCGTGAAGGACAGAATAATTAAACATGTACTACGAAGATATTTCAATGTTCCTTAAACGTTTTGAAGAATCAGTGCTCTAAGCTTACAGATGGCTTAACTTCTATTACAGAGCTGATTGTGTGGCGATCGGTGACTTGGGGAAAGAACAGCAAGGACTGCAGTGGCAGCTACGCCAATATATATTGAATATAAAACAGAAAGAGAAAATAACAACACAGCTAAAAACGCAGCGACAAATTTCGGCAAAAGTTAAATGCTTGTCATGAGCACGAGGTGGCTATGCAGTGTCTGCAACAGGCGTGGCCATTGTGGAAGACGAATGTTCTCTTCGTTCCCTTGTACTAATTCATGTCTGAGAAGTAAGCTTTACAAAACCATGTAATAGAATGCTTTGTTTTAGCAAACAGAAAAATGTTTGTGCAAAGGACTCAAGGTCTGAGAATTCCACACATGAGTCTGCCTTATCACGTTTTCCCTTAGCTTACATCTGAACGCCATAACAAAAGGAGCCAAGAAATCAAGTTGCACAAGGGGCGTTGAAGGGGCTAAAGGTTTGTGTATAATAAACGTGTTGACTGTTACATTTTATAATGATATTAAATTACGCATTCTAGGGGTATAAAACCGGACCCCACCCAACAGACGGGGTTCAGAAGAGCCCTGACGCTGTCATGTATATTTGATTGTCTGCTTTTCTGAAACTCTTCTCACCGTGACTCTGAAAATAAAGCTGCTTTATAACCAACCGCACCTGCTGTCGGGTCTGAGATTTCGTCCACACCATCCACCGTGCATAAGCTACCTTACTGACATTGGCGGGCGAAGGAGCCACAGATTCTTCCTCTGCCCAGTGCCACCACAAGCCTAGAGCCGCCCCTGAGTACTTCTGCAATAAATTATTTCATCAAAGGTCGCACACAATCACTGCGCCGTGAAACTCATGTTTAATAACATGCTTTAACTCCTATCATCATAAAAATGATATCAAGTATACATCTCAGTATTTTAGTTATTAAGAGAACTGTAATATCACGAATGTCATGGATTCTGTGTCCTGTCAGAGGAAGAGAGCCAGTTTAAGAAGCAAGTAGTGATTCACACACAAAGAGCACATAGAAGATCAAATACAAAACAAAGCATTTAACGTGCTATACTTTAATTACAATGTGATTTGAGAAACTGGTTAATTAAACGATTTTAAGATAAAGTTTATGATGTTCTACTTTAATGACAAAATAAACTACGTGATTAAAGTGGAAATGTCGAGATTGAAGTTGACATTTCGTGCTTTTTCCCCACCAAATGCCTTTTTTCTCTGTACCCTAATAAGCTTTCATATAACACTCAGACAGTGAGCTACAACTCGCCTTTTCACAGCGACTTTGATATGTGACTTCTTTTTTATTTCCGGCACTGTGCGATTTTGTGAATGTGAGCTTTCAAGTATCTCCATCACGCTATGTCACTCGATCAACTTCATTTTGTTGATTATACCACGGTTTATTTGAACAAATAGTATTTTTTTCCTTTGCCTCCACTTGGTATTCGCTGAAATTCTTATATTTCCCCCCGTGCTTTTCCCATTGTCCTGTTACAGAAGGCTGAGCTTAAGGGTGATTTATATTCATTTGCATATTCAAAGAGGCGTAATTCTGGGAGGAGTTGGGGCGTTACATAAAGCGCGTGCACGAGCGTTAGTTTTCACGTTGATCGGAATTTATGTAGCAAAAGAACGTGGAAGTTGGAGTACTCACAGATTCCTGCATCTGGATTTTTCTCTGCGTAAGCACATTTCGGCTTTTGTGCTTACGCCATGTTATAGTGCGAGTTCTACGCACGGCGTTATACATGAGGCCCCAGGTGAATGGGCATACCAGGAGAAGGTCATTCCCCCACACTGCAGGTGGCAGCGTTCCTCAGTTTTCCTCCTGATTAGGACACCCACAGGGTTGAATGGGAAGTGGAGTCCAGAAACGCAACCCTGTTGGGGCCTTTGTGGACTGCCAGAAGGTACTGCTGGGGGAGGACTTCCCTGGTTCCCGCACGACCCGGAAGTACTCTGAATGACCTGGAGAGGAGACAGGAAGTAGTTCCTGGGACGACTTTAAAAGAAAGCCCAACAGCCTCAGTTTGATGAGTCACAGTCGAATGGTGGTGGGCTACACTCTTGGAGGAGGAAGGAGAACTTGGTTTTTTTTTGTTGTTATTTTTGTGGAGAAGATGTTGGGGCTCAATAAAAACCCTTTATTTCAGAATAAAGTGTGTTGAGGCTTATTGTGTCTGCAGTTTTGGGCTCAGTGGCGTCCCCTTGTTGTTACAGCAATTAAACATCTTTGCCCTAAATAATATAAAACACAGAGCAGAGAGCACAGGTCAGTTTGGGGCACGACAAGATTTCCTGTATCTCATGTGGTGGGATGCGGCAAAGCGCTGTATCAGTACAGGCTCCTGACCTGCAACCTCCTCCAATGGCGTGAAGTGGGCAAACAGGACTGTAATACTGCAGGACTTTACTGCTGGTGCACGGCCATTGAAAGATTGGTAGGTAACAACAGGACTTTTATTCAGCCTACAGGACGCAGGGCACCAGTGGACAATACAGGAGGTCCTCAGGTTACAACGTCGCAACATACGATGTTTCAAATTTACGACGATCACTCCCATAAAAATTGAGACATGAGTGTTTCGGATTACGCTGTTAGCATCGTACTTACAGACTTACGGGAACAAACTAGTTTGGTTGCATGCGGCAAAAGTATGCGGCATATAAGTGAGGGAGTCAGCGAACTAGAGTACAGTAGTTTGGTAGTACGCGGCGTAAGAGTGAGAAAGTTGGCAAACTACAGGTAGTTTGGTTGAGTGTGGCACAAGTGTATACTAGTGACTTTTTGGCTCTTATCATGGCTTCTAAATGAAGGTCAGAGTCTTCAGATGGTAGTGCTTCGAAGAAGAGGAAAGCCATCACAATGGGAGTGAAATTAGATATTTTAAAGAGATCGGAAAAATGAGAATCAGCGACAAACATCAGCCACGTGCTAAGCCTTAGCCACCCTACTGTAGCAACAATTATCAAGGATAAAGGATATCCTAGAGCATGTAAAGGGATCAGCCGTTATGAAATCGACTGTGATTACTAAACAGCGAAGTGGCATAATGAATGAGATGGAAAGATTGCTAATTTTGTGGCTGGAAGACCAGCATCAGCGGCATATACCAGTAAGTCTAATGTTGATTTAGGAGAAGGCTAAATGATTGTTTCAGGCAATAAAAAATTAAAAGGGATAAGGCAGTGAAAGTGAAGAGTTTGTAGCTAGTAGGGGTTGGTTCATGCGTTTCAAAGCTCGTGCCAACTTGCATAACCTTCAATCAATCAATCAATCAACATTTATTTATATAGCACATATTCATACAAAAAAATGTAGCTCAAAGTGCTTTACAAAATGAATAGAAAAATAGAAGACACAATAAAAAATAAACATAAGTCAACATTAATTAACATAGAATAAGAGTAAGGTCTGATGGCCAGGGTGGACAAAAAAACAAAAAAAAAACTCCAAACACTGGAGAAAAAAAATAAAATCTGTAGGGGTTCCAGACCATGAGACCACCCAGTCCCCTCTGGGCACCTTAAGGTACAGGGTGAAGCTGCTAGTGGGGATGAGAAAGAATCAAACACATTTCCTAATAGGTTGGCTGAATTAATTAAAGGGGGCTACTGTGCTGAACAAGTGTTTGACGAGACAGGCCTTTTTAGGAACCATATGTCTAACAGGACCAATATCGCCAAGGAGGAGAAGACAGCACCAGGCCATAAGGCTGGCGAGGAGAGACTGACTTTCCTTCTCGGAGGGAATGCTGCAGGTGACTTCAAACTCAAACCTCTGTTGGTGGACCAGGCAGAGGATCCAAGGGCTCTAAAGGGCATTTGGAAGGGTCAACTGCCTGTTGTCTGGAGGTCTAAAAGATGGCATGGGTGACACTTCAGATTTTTGAGTTATGGTTTTCCAGCCATTTTGTGATAAGCAGTGAAGGACTACTGTGTTAGCAACGGACTACTCTTTAAGGTGTTGCTAGAGCTGGACAATGCTCCAGGTCACCCTGCCCACGTGAGTGACTTTAATACCACTGCCCTTTTACAGCCCATGGACTAAGATGTCATTGCCTCTTTTAAGGCCTACTACCTCCGGAGGACATTTGCTATAGCCCTTAATGCAGGAGTCCTCAAGCTATGGGCTACGTGACGGATACGGTCCCCCAAGGTCATTTACCTGGCACCTGCTGTGGCCGTGGCCACCGCTGCATCCAGCGTCATTAGCATGCAGTCACATGACATGCCAAGCCGAGCCACATTTACTAGGCTGAGTCAGACAGGTAGTAACTACAGGCGAGGACGCACCCACCCCAAAAATGTAATAGCCATTGTAAATCCTTTTGGAAACAATAATGTCAAGGAAAAGAAAAATTGACTCCGAGTGCAGGATGTTCAAAGAACGGTGGACATACTTTTTCACGCAGTGCAAGGAGAGAGCTGTTTGTCTGGTGTGCCAGGAGTCAGTGGCTGTGTTCAAGGAATACAATTTGCATCGACACTATGAAACTCAACATTGTTTGGTCAGACAAGTGAGAAAAGACAAAATATTAAAACTGAAAAATGGATTGACAACTCACCAAAATGCTTTTGTGAAGCAGAAGCAGCTAAATATTTCATCACTGCGAGCAAGTTTTCAAATTGCCAAGCTAATAGCGCACACTGGCAGACCATTCATAGAGGGAGAATGTGTTAAAGAATGCCTTGTTTCTGTTGCCAAAGAGATGTGTCCAGAGAAGACTGATTTATTTAGTACAACGAGTCTTTCAGGTCCTCCAATTACACGAAGGATTGAAGAAATGGGGGACAATTTGCATCAGCCTTTGCAAAACTCCTCAAAAAAACGTTGCTATTTTTTGTTGGCACTCGATGAAAGCAATGATGTTCGTGATTCTGCACAACTTCTAATTTTCACTCGTGGGACAAATGATCAAGGAGCACTTGATTGGCTGCATTTAAAATTCTTGGGATTAAACTGTTTTGAACCGCGAGGTCCGTACAGGAAAGGCTTTGAAACGTTTTGCCGTGGCAGAGACAGCGTGTGCTTAATGCCGTATACCGATAATTCTCTTTCCGATCAGCTGCTGCTGTGATTCACACTCAGATACAGTGATATAAATACTCCGAGTGGTGCAGTGAGAGAAATATGGAAAAAGATGATCCTCTGTGGCAACTCCTAACGGGAGGAGCTGAAAGAAGAAGAAGAAGAAGAAGTAGTGAGAGTAACAACGCTAAAGCAGTTATGGCATTTGGAATACTATGGCTGTTCCTTGGACCATTATATTGTTACGAGTTAATTACAATCAGATGCGTTACAATAATAAACAATATACGGTTATTTTCTGTGTATTTATAAAGCCGCGTCATGAAAATAATGAGTAATCACACAAGAACAGTAGCACTGCTTTGACGCTGGGTGCCGCCAGTTTGCAAAACCGAGCGGAGAACTTGCGTACGACAAGATATGAGGTACCGTGGAAAAGTGCGTGGCTTTACGCCAAGTGTAGGTTTTATACATCGTGATTTGAAAGTGGAAAAGTTCTTACGCAACATTTCTGTGCGTACGCACCGTTTATACATGAGGCCCCAGGTCTTTTTACGTTGCTGAGTTCAGTGCTTGTTTTCTTTCTCAGGATGTACTAAAGTATAGATTTTGCCACTTGTAATATTGTAGAAATTTCTCGGATGGGTTTTTTCTGTTTTTGCAGCTTAAGGATGGCTTCTTTCAAATGCTTGGAGAGCTCCTTTGACCACATGTTGTCTGTTCACAGCTAAATCTTCCACATGCAAGCACCACACCTCAAGTTAACTCCGGGCCTTTTATCTGCTTAATTGATAAGACATAACGATGGACTTGAACACACCTGCACATGAAATAGCCTTTGAGTCGATTGTCCAATTACTTTTGAGCCCCTGAAATGAAGGGATTGTGTTCAAAAATGCTTTAGTTGCCTCACATTTTTATGCAATCGTTTTGTTCAACTCACTGAATTAAAGCTGAAAGTCTGCACTTCAACTGCATCTGAATTGTTTCATTTAAAATTCATTGTGGTAATGTACAGGACCAAAATGAGAAAAAAGTTGTCTCTGTCCAAATATTTATGGACCTAACTGTATGTCTGTAAACAGACCTTTTTCCCGAATGAAACATCTGAAATCTCCAACCAGACCCAAACTAACCGATGTACACTTGCATCACTTGTTACGACTGTCAGTGACAAACATGGAACCGAACATTGACTATCTCATCAGCCAAAGTAGGCCAACACTTCTCATTGAAATAATGGAAAGTTTATGTTGGTTACAATTGTTCTTCATTTTTAATATTGTATTGTTCTTTCATGTTTTTTGCACTATAAATAAGATATGTGCAGTGTGCTTGGCTATTCGTTCATGTGTTTTTTTTTTTCCAAATTATAGTTCCGGTCCCCAAACAGTCTGAGGGACCATGAACTGGCCCCCTGTTTAAAACATTTGAGGACCCCTGCCCTAATGCAACTGAGAAGGACAAGAACCTGACACTCAAAGTCTTTTGGAAGTCTTTTAATATTTACAATGCTGTACAAAACATTGCTTTTGCCTGGGATGAAGTGAGGCGAACAAACTTAAATGGTGTGTTTAAAAAACTGTGCCCCCAGTTTGTGTATGACTTCCATGGCTTTGAAGAGTCAGTGGAGGCTGTAACAGAGAAGGTTGTTGCCATTGGTAAACAGCTTAATTTGGATGTGGAGGCTGAGGATGTTACAGAGCTACTGGCATCACATGGACAGGAGCTGTCTGCTGAGGACCTCATTCAGCTGGAGAAGAAACTGATTGAAGAGGAAGAGATAGAAACCTCAGAACCCAAGAGATTTACCACCAAGTGTTTGGCAGAAGGTTTTTCTATGATAGAGGATAGGTTGGCAAAATTTCAGGCTGAGGACCCCAGATGACAGATTCAGTAAGGTCTACACAGCTGTTATGGATTCTTTGCAATGCTATAGGCAGATTTTGGAAGATAAGAAGTCCTCAAGCTTCCAGACTAGCCTGGAAAAATTCTTTAAGAAGGTACAGAGGCCTGCAACAGATCCTTTACCCTCTACATCAGCTGCTTCTCGAGATGAAACACCTGTAGTACAAGTAGAATCATCTCCAGCTTCCTCCTCCCAATAGGTCACTCTCTCCAACCTTGCAATGCCCCTTCCAGCGTGCAAGAGAACCACAGGAATAAAGGAATTTTTTGTTACACTCATTTTTGGCATTTGTTCTGTTACTACATACAGTGTACAGTACAGTATATCATTATTTACTTTTTCTGTGGATTAGTTGTGTTTTTATGTTCTAAATTATTATTTTACAACTGTTAGGATAGGTAAGTGACTTAGGCTAGGGTGTGTTTTGACTTACACCAAAATTCAGGTTACATCACCATCATAGGAACGGAACTGTGTCGTAACCCGAGGACCCCCTGTACAAAGAACAGGCGCTCTGTGCCGACTGCTGATGTGAGGCGTTACAGAAGGAGTTTTCAAAGCCACTGACACAGATGAGGAATTGAGGGGCATACAGTAATTATGAGTGCTGTGACAACCCAGTCTGGGACATGAAGGCAGGATTTGGTAAGTGTGATTAAGACAGGCAGTGTCACCCCTCACCAAAATGGGACCCTAAGTGAAATATTCTTGGGAACCCCCCCACCCCACCTCACCACCCCACCTCACCTCTTCCTGAATCTACTACATTCATATTTTTTATAAAAGTTTTAACTTTAACAATAAAAATATTAATACATAAAAAATAAATAAGTAACCACACATCACAAACTAATCTGTAATTTTTTTAGTTGTTTCTTTCATAAATGAAAGCCTAATTAGTAGTAGTAGTAGTAGTAATAATAATAATGTATGCCATTAATCGTTGTCACCTGATAAAGCCAACAGTATAATTTTTGAAATGTGATACAACAGCAAAAACTATTTTAATAACACAACTACTACTAATAATGATGATAACAATATAAAATACAACTACTACCACTAATATTTAAAATACTACTACTAATAATAATAACAATAACATAAAAACTACTCCTACTACTACTAATAAAAATAATAATGTAAAATACAGCTACTACTACTAATACATAAAACACTACTACTACCACTAATATTTAAAATACTACTACTACTCCACTAATATTTAAAATACTACTACTAATAATAATAATAAAATAAAAACTACTACTACTAATAATAATGATAATAATGTAAAATACAACTACAACTACTACTACATAAAACACTACTACTAATAATAATAACAATGAAGTAAAACTACTACTACTACTACTACTGCTACTACTAAATTTTCTTAATAAACTGACTTAAGATAGTAAATGCAGGGTCAAAATGAAGCTGGATATTTAGATATTTAAAAAATGAACATGTGAATGTGTCACAGACACTTTTGAATTTTCTAAAATTCATTTTCTCCCTCCAATGTCAGCAGACAGCGATAAGGCGCTCACTAAATCAGTGATGTTAGCTGCCAATAAAATGAACCAACAGTTGAATTTATCTGAGCTGATTGTTCTTTTTGTCTGTCAAAGTTGCTTTTGTGGTTCTTTTCCATTATTTGGTGAATAAGTAACTAGTAAGTAGAGACCCTCAGTGTGCTGGTGACTTTCACAAACACGTCCACAATGCAACACTCACAGCATTTGATATGTCGACTAACATTAGCAGCCTTAAACAGCGTGTAGAGGTCCTGATGTCTATATGGAGGTAATAATTAATCCACAGCCTTTTGTCAGGTAGGCACTGTATCATCACATATTATCTATTGAACACTCAACATCAAAACCATTTAATATATTTGACAACACATAATGTTACTCCATTGTTACTCCAGTAAACCACTAGCTTTAGTGTAGCAGTAACTGATGTAACATTAGTGAGATTACAGGAAGTTGGACAAATTTTGATTTCTAAACAACACCAGCATCAACTGCAGTGTGAGCTAATACTTCATGCTTTTATTTATTTTTTCTTTTTTTTTTTCTGCGTTCCTGACTCATGTGGACTTAAAGCCATCTCTCTGCTAATTAACAGAAAATTACTGTGACTGTCAATGATATTATTTTGATAATGCATAAAACTGCAGTAACCCCATTAGAGTCAAGCTGCAGACTGCCAGAGCTCCACACCATTGAGGAAGCTGCTTACCAATAGAAATTCGCCAGGCTAATACGGTGGAGCACTTAAAAAAACTACTAAAAACTCATTATTAACTTATTATTAACATGGCTTTCTCATAGCTTCATTTTAGTTTGATCCTGATGCTCTGTATATGCATTTACTTTCCAATACCATTCTTGGTGTTCTTTTTCCAGTTATCTGTGGTGGTGATCTGCACCACCACCACCTAATCAAAGCACCGTGATGTTCCTATATTGATGGATTAAAGGCCAGAAGTCCACATGACTCATCATCAGGTTTTTCCATGTGAACCCTGAATACCGTGAGGATTGATTGAGGTCATTTATGTTGGGTAGAATGTCTAGAGGGGGCTCGGTGGTCTCGTGACCTCAGAACCCCTGTAGATTTTATTTATTTTTTCTTTAGCTGTCTGGAGTTTTTTGTTTTTTCTGTCCTCCCTGGCCATCGGACCTTACATTTATTCTGTGTTAATTAGTGTTCCCTAATTCTATTTTCTTATTTATTTTGTCTTTTTTCTCTTTCTTCATTATCTAAAGCACTTTGAGCTCATCATTTGTATTAAAAATGTGTGATATAAATAAATGTTGTTGTTATGCGATATGGTTAAGGTTAGGATTGTGGGAGGAGTTTTCTGACTAAAGTAATTTCAAGTAAAACAAGCAACAAAAATGTGCAGTCCAATTGGCTGTATTGCAGAGCTCCTGAATCACGGACATCTGCGAGCCCCCAGTGGGCACCCCACATTGGTCCTCCAATTATACCCCCCCAAAGCCCACAGCCCACATTGGTTATTCAATCATGGGCCACATACACACAATGCATGATCTGCATGCAGGAATGGATGGCTCTGGGTACAGAATCAACTACACATTTGGTGGGCCTCATTTACAAAAGAAAACTAATTATTCGATTATTGAAAGTGGCTGTGAATGGAAATATCAGTAGCAGCAAGGTGAGAGTAACAGATGGGGCATTGAAATGGGATAAGGCCCTACTTTGGGGTCTGAGAATTCCAAATCAGTGCTGTGATTGTTGAGAATAAAAAAGACGGGGTCCATTATTTAGTATGACCTTAAGAGAGAGTAGGAAAATGAACCTGTGGCATCAAGTCAATCATCTAGCAAGGATAGAAATTCAGTCAGAACCTTAAAGATAAAAATATCAAGGTTGATATTAAAAGTAGTTACAATAAAGAAAGGGAGAGCTGGGAGAAGGTTGAAACAGAAGGAAATGGGTGACAGAACAAGGTGACTGTGTACAAACACAGACCAAGAAACAAGTGTGAGTGCCATGGCAGAATGAAGAATTAATTCATTTACCAGTATATGATGGGGAGGCTATCACTGTAATGGCTTCTGAAAGAAAAGACAATAAAATATAAAACAAATAGCCAGAATCGGTAAAAATGAAAAAATAACATGGTTGATGTATGATATTCTAGGTTGTGGTGTATGGCCGGCTGTTTACCCCGGCCAATACCCCCAAGCCGCCAGGTGGAGCCCTCCCTGCAGTATGAAGGTCCCCCGAAGACCAGTGTGGCATCATGGACATTGTAGTTTTTATACACAGCCCTGCTGGATGCCATGGGGGCCGCTAGGGGACACTGCAGGGGGGAACAATGGTTATTTACCCTACGCCTTGGAAGTACGTTCAAGTCACATGGACAAGGGGAATAACGTGCTTCCGGGGTGAAGAAAAGGACTTTTTACCTGACCCGGAAGTGATACAAGATCACGTGGACTGGGGATTGGGAACACTTCCGGGTCAGGGAATATAAAAGAACTATGGGAGCTCCCAGACGGCGAGTTGAGCTTGGTGGAAGGGTGGCAATGCATCTGGGAGTTGGAGGATTGGATTATTGTGTTTATTATTGTTATTGTATGAGTATAGTGGAGGAGAGGGTGCTTTGTGCACTGTGGCAATTTAATAAAGTCAGCGTTTGGACTTTTACTTGGTGCCTGGAGTCGTGGACAGGGGTTCAAGGGAGCGACAGTGACCCCAAACTGTCACAAGGTCTTCTAGGATTTCAGCCCATTCATCTGTGACAGGAACGTGCCACTGAAGACGGCATTCACTGTAGCCTTAAATAATTTAAGGATACGAGTAAAAACACGAACATGTTGGAAACACAGCATGTGATCTTTAGATAACATCCAGTAGCTGCTTAAAGATGAGTGCTGATTTCCTTTCCAAAGATAGATTTTCCTGAAAATTATAAAAATGGTTCTATGATGCTGTTGTCTTACTCAATTCAGGAATATTTAGTTTTTAAGGACTGTGAATTTGTCTCAGTTCAATCCCAGCCAACACAGGGCGCAAGGCAGGAAACAAACCCTTGGCAGGGCACCAGCCCACCACAGCAGAAATTCAGTCATAAGCTTAAATTTTAAAACTATCAGTTGATACTAAAAGTGTTACAATAAAAGAAGGAGAGCTGGGAGAAGGTGGAAACACAAGGAAATGGGCGACTGGATGAGATGACTGTGCATAAACACTTGTGACATGGGCCAAAAAACAAGTGTGAGTGCCACGGCAGAATGGAGAATTCACTGACTTACCTTTATATGATGGTGGGGCATTCACTGTAGTCATCTCTGAAATAAAAATAAAGAAAAATAAAAGACAATTGGTCAGAAATAGTAAAAATGAAAAAATAATGTGGTAGATGTATGATATTCTAGGATTTCAGCCCTTTTGTCTGTGAGAGGAACGCACCACTGAAGATGGCATTCACCGGAGTCTTACAGTTTAAGGATAAAAAACACAAACATGTTGGAAACACAGCATGTGGTCTTTAGATAACATCCAGTGGCTGTGTGCGTGCCGTTGCAGAATGGACAATTCATTCACTTACCTGTATATGACGACGAGGCTTTCACTGTAGTCACCTCTGAAAGAAATTAAAGAAAAATAAAAGACAAATGGTCAGAAAGGGCAAAAAATGAAAAAATAACGTGGTAGATGAGTGCTGATTTCCTTTAATATTTAGGATAACTTTTTAATTTAATTTAATTACATTGGAACAATTGTGATGATAACAAGCCAGACTGAAACGTCTCAAACAGGTTGTTATTTGTGAGATGGGCATTGACCTGTGCTGCCACTATTTTTTCAAGAATTTTGGAAATGAATGGTAGATTTGATCAGCTTCAACTGAACAGGCTCAGCTCTTTTAATCTCTCCTCATAGCCTATAGCCTTCAGCTCCCAAATATTCCTAGTCTCTCTCTTCTGGACGTTTCTAGCACTGCTGTATCATTTTTGTAAAATGAAGAACAAAACCACACACAGTACTCCAGGTGAGGTCTCACTAGTGAGATATGAATCTTAAATAAATCACCAAAAATAATCTAAAAACCCTCAGGCCAACTGCACACACAATAAAACAAAGCAACTTTTTCTTTCCTACTTCATGAATGCAATGGGAAGAAAAAAGCTAAAAAGAGTGAGAACCCCTTGGGGTACTGGGATTGTGAGCCTGATTCAAAGATTGGAGTAATATTAAAGAAAGAGGAGACTCGCAAGAGAACCCGGAAATGACATGACGTAGAAGATGCACCACTTTGTTGAAGGCTCTGCAAACGATTCTTTTGTTGATGCTTACTACGATGGGTTACAGTCGATGTTATGTACCATTGGAGGGCTTGGACTACATAAAGAGAACTCTGAAAACCTGTATGGTCCTTATGTCAAGAATGGTAAAGTCACATCTTGTCGTAAGTGGTAAGTGATTCTGCAGGAGGCAGTGTGGAGCAGTAGATTGAACATTAGAAGATTAGAACAATCTGGACGAGAACAGGCCATTCAGCCAAACAAAGCTTGCCAGTCTTATCCACTAATTCTAGGGAGCTCTTAAGCTCTTAAGCAGTCATCATTTCTTCCTGCATACCACTGAAGTGGTCTGCTGCCACCATTTCTTCCTTCCATAAGAACATTAGAACAATCTAGACAACAACAGGCCATTCAGCCAAACAAAGCTCACCATTCCTATTCACTTAATGAAGAAAAACTTCCTAATATTTGTGTGAAATGTACCCTTAACAAGCTTCCAACTTTCTCCCTGTGTTCTTGGTGAACTCATTTTAAAGTCACTGTCTCAATCCACAGTACTCATTCCCTTTTTCATTTTCAATACTTCAATTATATCTCCTCTTCATCTTCTTTTGCTTAAATTGTAAAGGCTCAGCTCTTTTAATCTTTCCTCATAACTCATACCCTGTGGCAACCTAGTTGCTCTTCTCTGGACCTTTTCTAGCTCTGCTATGTCCTTTTTGTAGCCTGTAGACCAAAACTGCACACACGACTCCAGATGAGGCCTCACCAGTGTGTTATAAAGCTTCAGTATGACCTCCTGTGACTTGTACTTCACATATCAGGGCGCAACTTAACCTGACATTCTGTTAGCTTTCTTAATGGCTTCTGAACACTTTCGTAAGTTGATGCGGTTGAGTCCACTATGACTCCTTCAATCGTTCTCATAAGGTGTAATTTCAATTTTCAGACCCCCTAATGTGTATTGAAACCGCACATTTGTACTTCTTCGGTCTGCTGTTGTCATTGAGTGCACCACAGAATTATAACACAAAACTGAAAATTCAGAGTAGACCTCCCTATATTTGAAAGCTGAGTGGACCTACAGTGGTCAACAAGATC
This sequence comes from Polypterus senegalus, assembly GCF_016835505.1. Taxonomy (NCBI): domain Eukaryota; kingdom Metazoa; phylum Chordata; class Cladistia; order Polypteriformes; family Polypteridae; genus Polypterus; species Polypterus senegalus. The sequence continues at coordinate 2,128,212 of NC_053171.1, forward strand.
ATTCAATGTGAGCATGACAGAAGCAGCAAGGCTTCAGGGACAGATGGAACATTTAAATTGAGTAAGGCCCAACTTTTGGGTCTGAGAAGCCCAAATCAGCGCTGTGATTGTTGATAAAATAAAAAGACCGGATCCATTATTTACAACAGTATGACCTTAAGAGAGGGTAGGAAAATAAACCTGTGACATCAATTCAATCGTCTAGAAAAAACATAAAGTCAGTCATAAGCTTAAATGTAAAAACATCAATTGATACTAACAGCAGTTACAATAAAGGAAGGAGAGCTGGGAGAAGGTTGACACACAAGGAAATGAGCGACAGGATGAGATGACTGTGCATATGTGCTTGTGACATGGGCCAAGAAACAAGTGTGAGTGCCACGGCAGTATGGAGAATTCACTGACTTACCTTTATATGATGGTGGGGCTTTCACTGTAGTCAAATCTGAAAGAAAAATAACAGACAAATGGTAAAAATGAAAAAATAATATGGTAGATGTATAATATTCTAGGTCTTCTGGGATTTCTTCCCTTTCGTCTGTAAGAGGAACGTGCCACTGGTTCTTCTTCACGGGTTCTTCATCATAGTCTTATACAGTTTAAGGGAACAAGTAAAAAACACAAACATGTTGGAAGCACAGCATGTGATCTTTAGATAACATCTACTGATGAGTGCTTATTACCTTTCCAAACATACAAACATCTTGTAATTTTCAGGAAAACCTATGATGCTGTCATCTTACTCAGTTCAGGCATGTTTAGTTTTAAAGTACAGTGAATTTGTCTCAGTTCTGACAAGCAACAAGCAATTTTTATATTTAGGGAAACAACAACTTATTAATCTATTTTAATTAAATTGGAACAATTGTGATAACAACAGGCTATCATTTTAACAAGCTTGTCCACATCAAGCTTGTCCGCATAACATCAAGTCAAGATCTGAAGGATCCTACAGTTCTGCTTTCAATCGCACTGATTGATTATTTATTTTTTGGGCCTATGGTTCTTAGCTTGAATAAAAACCTTCTAACATTTGAGTGAAATCTGCCATTATAAAGTTTCCATCCATGTCCCCGTGTTCCTGATGATTAATTTATTTTAATGTAACAGCTGGAATCCACTGGACTCATTACTTTTATTATTTAGGACACTCTGTTCCTGTCGTCTCTTAATCTTCATTTTACTTAAACTGAACAGGCTCAGCTCTTTTAATCTCTCCTCATAGCTCATACCCCTCATACCCCTCAGCCCCCAAATATTCCTAGTTGCTCTCTTCCAGACTTTTCTAGCACTGCTGTGTCATTTTTGTAATATGAAGATCAAAACCATACACAGTACTCCAGGTGAGGCCTTACTAATGAGATATGAAGCTTAAAGAAATCACCAAAAATAATCTAAAAACCCTCAGACCAACTACAGACACAATAACCCAAAATGACTTTTTCTTTCCTACTTAATGAATATAATGGGAAGGAAAAGAGCTAAAGAGTGAGAATCCCTTGGGGAACAGATATTGTGAGCCTGAATCAAAGATTGGAGTAATAATAAAGAAAGAGGAGACTCATAAGCGAACCCGGAAATGACATAACGTAGAAGACGCACCACTTTCCTGAAGACTCTGCAAACGATTCTTTTGTTGATGCTTACTATGATGGGTTACAGTCAAAGTTATGTACCATTGGTGGGCTTGGACTACATAAAGAGAACTCTGAAAACCTGTATGGTCCTTATCTCAAGAATGGTAGAGTCACATCTTGTCATAAGTCATAAGTGATCCTACAGGGGGTAGTGCGGAGCATTCGATTGAACATCAGAAGATTAGAACCATCTGGACGAGAGCAGGCCATTCAGCCCAACAACGCTTGCCAGTCTTTTTCACTTAATTCTAGGGAGCTCTCAAGCTCTTAAGCAACCATCATTTCTTCCTGCAAACCACCAAAGTGGTCTGCGAACACCGTCTCTTCCATCCATAAGAACATTACAACAATCTAAACAACAGCAGGCCTTTCAGCCCAACAAAGCTCGCCAGTCCTATTCACTTAGTTCTTCCAAAATAACATGAAGTTGAGTTTCCAAAGACTGTCAGTTCATACTGTCTACCAGACTCTGTAACATATTTAATGTTTGTGATTTTCTGTATGAAGAAAGACTTCATATTGTTTGTGTGAAATTTACCCTTAACAAGCTTTCAACTGTGTTCCTGTGTTCTTGATGAACGATCCACTGCACTAATTGCCTTCATCATTGTCAATACTTTAATCATGTCTCCTCCTCATCTTCTTTTCCTTAAACTATAAAGGCTCAGCTCTTTTAATCTTTCATCATAACTCATTCTCTGCAGTTGTGGAATCAGCGTTGTCAATCTTCTCTGGACCTTTCCTCGTGCTGCTATGCCCTTTTTGTAGCCTGGAGACCAAAACTGCACACAGGGCTCCAGATGAGGCCTCACCAGTGCATTATAAAGCTTCAGTATGACCTCCTGTGACTTGTATTTCACATATCAGGGCACAATATAACCTGACATTCTGTTAGCCTTCTTAATGGCTTCTGAACACTTTTGTAAATTGATAGTGTCGAGTCCACCACGACTCCTAAATCCTTCTCATAAGGTGTTCTTTCAGTTTTCAGACCTTCCATTGTGTATTCAAACCGCACATTTGTACCTCTTCAGTAAGCTGCTTTCATTAATTGCACCCCAGAATTATAACACAGAACTGAAACTTTAGAGCGGACCTCCGTGTTTTAAAGGAGTTCTTTTATCTAAAGCTGAGTGGACCTACAGTGGTCAACAAGATCATTCAATGTGAGCAGGACAGAAGCAGCAAGGCTTCAGGGGCAGAAGGGACATTGAAATAGGATAAGGCCCAACTTTGGGGTCTGAGAAACCCGAATCTGTGCTGTGATTGTTGATAAAATAAAAAGACCGCGTCCATTATATACAGCAGTATGACCTTAAGAGAGGGCAAGAAAACGAACCTGTGGCATCATGTTAATCGTCTAGCAGAGACAGAAAGTCTGACATAAGCTTAAATGTAAAAATATCAGTTGACACTAAAAGCAGTTACAATAAAGAAAGGAGAGCTGGGAGAAGGTTGACACACAAGGAAATGGGCGACAGGATGAGATGACTTTGCATAAACATTTGTGACATGGGCCAAGAAACAAGTGTGAGTACCACGGCAGAATGGAGAATTCACTGACTTACCTTTATATGGTAGTGGGGCATTCACTGTAGTCACCTCTGAAAGAAAATAAAAGATAAATGGTCAGAAAGTTTAAAAATGAAAAAACTATTAGGTAGATGAATAATATTCTAGGTCAGGGTTCTCCAACTCCAGTCCTGGAGAGCTACTGTGACTTCAGGTTTTCATTTTAACCCTTTTCTGAATTAGTGACCAGATTTTGCTGCTAATGAACTCTTTTGCTTTAATTTTAATTGATGCACAACTTAAGATCCAGGCCCCTTAATTATTTCTTTTTTCCTTAATTACAATATTAAGACACAAAATGTACCAACACATAAACAACAACCTGCGTCCATCACACAATAACTGAAAATAAAGAAGGTGAAGGCCTCAGTAATGTTGATCTGCTCAGGTCCACAAAACATTTTGACAGCGCTCTTAAAAAAGAAAATCAACAGTTTTGGAAATCTCTGCCATGGCAGAATGAGCATCATGGAATTAAATAACGGGTTTAATTAACAACGAGAACTGGCTTCAGATTAAGAAACCGAATGAAGTGAAGGTGGTTGGAGTTTGAGGCCCCAACTTAGCTGGTTCTGTTGGCTCACTTTACATCAAATGTATGTTTAGGTACCATTTAAAAAAAAAGAATCAATTCAGTGGTCAGAGTCTCAAGAAAAGTCATTTAAAATAAAGGGAAATAGTTAATTAGCAGCATAAACTGGTCACTAATGAAGAAAAGAGTCAGAAAGAAAACATGCAGCCACAGTAGCTCTACAGGACTGGAGTTGGAGAACTCTGTTCTAGGTCTTCTGGGATTTCAGCCCTTTCATCGGTGAGAGAAATGTACCACTGAAGACGGCATTCATCGTAGTCTTAAACAATTTGAGAATACAGTGGAACCTCGGTTTGCGAGCATAATTCGTTCCGGAAACGTGCTCGCAATCCAAAGCACTTGTATATCAAAGCGAATTTCCCCATAAGAAATAATGGAAATTCAGATGATTCGTTCCACAACCCAAAACTATTCATATAAAAAGGATTAATACAAAATATAAAGTAAAATACATAATACAAATTAACCTGCAATTTACCTTTAAAAAGAATCATGGCTGGTGTGAGTTTCTAAACTCATGTGGAATTCCACCCAACGGGACGACACGCTGAAGAGTGTCCCAAAGCAATCGCAGTCTCCCAGCGCTGTAGCAGTTCGCCGTATAAGCGCATCCAAAAAGATCAAGGAACATTATAAAGATCCCGTTGCAATAATTAACAGCGCTGTTGCTGTTTCAAACCTAATAAACTGGTGTTTATTCAGCTGGTGTTAAAGTACTGAGACTCAGCTTCGTGTTTTGGGGAGCAAGATGAGGACTCGCACTTCACAGCCACACACACACAGTCACAATGCTGTAGTAAACAGAGAGAAGCGCTGGCGAGCGAGATAAGAAGAGAGAGAGAAGCGCTGGGCGAGCAAGAATAGGAGAGAGAGAGAAAAAGACGCACTGGGTGAGCGAGCGAGATAAGGAGAGAGAGAAAAAGACTCACTGGGCGAGCAAGATAAGGAGAGAGAGAGAGAGAACCACCCTCAGCTCAGTTGTGATCACATGACGCTCAGCAGACAAAGTGTATCCATACTGCTCGTATTGCAAGACATCGCTCGTTTATCAAGTCAAAATTTATTAAAAATTTTTGCTCGTCTTGCAAAACACTCGTAAACCAAGTTACTCGTAAACCGAGGTTCCACTGTACATGTAAAAAGCACAAACATGTTGGAAACACAGCATGTGATCTTTAGATAACATCCAGTAGCTGCTTAAAGATGAGTGCTGATTTCCTTTCCAAAGATGGAACCATCTTGTAATTTTCAGGAAAATCTATGATGCTGTTGTCTTACCCAGTTCAGGAATATTTAATTTTTAAGGACTGTGAATTTGTCCCAGTTCAATCCCAGCCAACACAGGGCACAAGGCAGGAAAAAAACCCTTGGCAGCTTAAATTGTAAAAATATCAGTTAATACTAAAAGTGTTACAATAAAAGGAGGAGAGCTGGGAGAAGGTGGAAACACAAGGAAATGAGTGACAGAATGAGATGACTTTGCATAAACACTTGTGACATGGGCCAAGAAACAAGTGTGAGTGCCACGGCAGAATGGAGAATTCACTGACTTACCTTTATATGATGGTGTGGCTTTCACTCTTGTCACCTCTGAAACTAAATAAAGAAAATAAAAGACATATGGTCAGAAAGGGTAAAAATGAAAAAATAATGTGGTAGATGTATGATATTCTAGGATTTCAGCCCTTTTGTCTGTGAGAGGAACGCGCCACTGAAGACGGCATTCACTGTAGTCTTACAGTTTAAGGATAAAAAACACAAACATGTTGGAAACACAGCATGTGGTCTTTAGATAACATCCAGTGGCTGCTTAAAGATGAGTGCTGATTCCCTTTTAATTTTCAAGAAAACCTATGATGCTGTCGCCTTACTCTGTTCAGGAATATTTTGTTTTTAAAGACAGTGAATTAGTTTCAGTTCTGACAAACAACAAGCAATTTTAATTTTGAGGGCAACCACAACGTTGTCATTTATTTTAATTACATTGCAACAATTATGATGATAAGCGACCATCATCCCAACAAGCTCATCCACATTCTTCATCTAGATTGTCCAAAATAACATCAAGTCAAGATCTGAAGGCCCCTACAGTTTTGCTTTCCACCACACTGCTTGATTATTTATTCCATGTGTCTTTGGCTCTGAGAATGAGGAAAAACGTTCTAACATTCGTGTGAAATCTGCCCTTAAAAAGTTTCCATCCATGTCCTTTTGTTCCTGTTGCTGAATTTATTTTAAGGTAACAGTTTGGATCCATTGGACTCATTCCTTTTATAATTTCAAACACTTTAATCATGTCGTCTCTTAACCTCCGTCAGCTCTTTTAATCTCTCCTCATAGCTCGTTGCCCCCAAATATGCTTAGTCACTTTCTACTGGATTCTTCTACCCCTGGTGTGTCGTTTTTTTAATATGAAGACCAAAACCATACACAGTACTCCAGGTGAAGCCTTACTAGTGAGATATAAAGCTTAACGGAATACTCCACCAAAAATATTCTATTTTTTTATATGTTACTTACTTCTTATATTTGTAGTGATAGTTAACATATTTCAGCAAAAAATTAACATAGTAGAAACTGCAAGGAGTTGGAAATATTCCTTACATTCTACATGTTATTCCAGAATCATAACTCAATTTAAGACATTGTAACAGTAGGAGGCGCTATCGCTCCCTTGAACCCTCAGGTACCATGGCAAACACCAGGTAAAAGTCCAATTATTATTGTTTTTATTATAATAACGTGCACCAAGCACTCTCCACTCCACTATATTCATAAACACAATCAAATCAATAATCAATACACAATCCTCCTCTCCCAGACGCGTTGCCACCCTTCCACCCAGCTCAGCTCAGCTCACTCGTCTGGGTTTCTCATAGTCTTTATAGTCCATGACCCAGAAGTACTCCTGAACCCCTGTCCACGTGACTTCTTAGCACTTCTGGGTCAGATAAAACTCTCCTTCTTCATCCCGGAAGCACGTCATTTCCTCTGTCGCTGTGACTAACACGTACTTCCGGGTTATAGTGCACATGCGAGTCCTTGAGCCTCCCTGCAGCATCCTCTGGTGTGCCCCACAGTATCCAGCAGGGTTGGGAATAGAAACTCCATTGTCCAGGATTCCCTGTTGGTCTTTGGGGCACTTCCATGCTACAGGGAGGGCTCCATCTGGCGGCCTGGGGGTATTGGCCGGGATGAACAGCCGGCCATCTCCCACAACATCCAACCAAATTACATCAGTTTTCACTGGCTTTCCATTATGTTTAGAGGCAATTACTCCTTACATATAAAGTAATCCATAGTTTAGCCCCTCACTACCCTACATAATTTATTAGTACCATTAAATAATCTCAATATGTAGGCCTCCTTAATGTTCCAAGGATAAACACAATTAGTGCAGTAGGCAGAACCTCAAGGGCACCCAAACTCCTGAGCAATCTACGTGCCAATATATGAGAAACCTCGTCGCTCTCGGCATTTAAATGAAACCACATGACACATCATTTTCGGCCTGATATACAACTATGAGATTTCCTGCTGAGATCATTTCTTATTGCTCTTCTATACCAACTTTGAAATTATTTGTAATAATTAGTTTTGGTTTTTCTTCACTGTCTTTTCCATGTATGTTTCTCTTCTTCATGTTCATGGTCTGCTGTGAAGTGAACACCTGACCACATACTGCAGGTCGTCCCTTTTCTCAGATGTGTTCTGTCTAAACAACATTGTCCTCACTTGCTTTCAGAATGCTGCTGCCCTAGGAAAGTTGTTATTTCGACTTAGAGCATCCCTGTTTTGTGTTTATGTTTCTTTTTATTTTTCATATAATATTTGTGATTATTCTACGGTGTGTTGGGCTCATAAGTATTGTGAGCTTGGGGGGCTGATCGCACCCTCAGGGAATACAGGCGTTCCTGGGAAAACCCCTGAAAAACGTTGACAGACTACCTTCACGTTGCTCCTTACCTTATTTGTGCTCTATCGTGTGATAAACCTCTCGCGCGGTACTCCACATACTTAAACGTATGTACAGCACCTGTCAGCATCGGAATTTATTGTTTGCTTCTTTCTCTCTCTCTGTCATCTCTGTCTTGTCATGGAGAGTACGTTTAAATTTTTGAGAAAGAGACAAATGTTCGTTTGCAGTGTTTGAATAAAGTTCCTGTCTCCAACCTCCTGTGTTTCTGTGCAAATATGTGACCCAAGCATGACAGTATAAATCTACTAAATGAGAAGCTAAACGGAAATAAATCATTTGTAGATTTCAGTCTCATCATTTGACTAAATTCACTTACAGGCACAGTGTGTTTTAATATAAAGACTTGTTTCCCATCAGGCCCTCACCTGACACACGTAGCTCCACAGGTTCGCTAAATCTCGAGTGAAGATCATCTTTTACGGCTCGACACTTGTACTCTCCACTGTCTGATGGAGTCACAGGGCTGATGTAAAACTTCTTCTTCATTTGGTTTCCATAAGGGTATTTGTCCCCAGTCTTGTACAGTTCATATTTCCACTTAAGTGGATTCCCATCGACATTGCAGCTCATTTCGACCTCACCCCCTTCAAAGATTTCCTTTCCTTTACGTTTTGTGGTCATTTTAAGTTTGGCCTCTCTTTCTGAAAAATTAAAAAATGAAAGGTTAAGATCAAACCGGTCAAGTTGAGCAGAATGTTAACTAAAACTGATGTCTTGCCTCCTTCGCCATCTTATCTCATTAGAAATGTTTTAAAAAAAGGTCAGCAACACTAAGTTAAAATCTAATAAATTCTCAGCAAATCCTGTCACTTAATAGAGTGAAACCTGAGTGATAAGAGACATAGTGGGCACAGTCCAAATCCAAGTGTTTCTGTTTCAGATCCTGTTGAACAAATTTTATTCGGCCCAAGCCGGTCACAAGTGAACTAAAAACAGAAATGATACTTCATCTGAAGTGATGGGGCCTCAATGATTTAAAATTAATGTGCATCCATCCAAAATATATTGTAATTTTGAAGGCAGAGCAGGAAGACGTTTTAAAGCAGGAAAAGGATACACTAGGAAGAAACAAGGATTAAAGAGAAAATTGAAATTAAAAAGTTTATTTACTCTTTCCACCCAGTGATCCTCACATTCTGCCTGAAACTGTTAAATACACATGAATGCTTGACTTAAAGGTAATGACCACAAGTAATGTCAGTAAAATACGTGTCTGACACGCATTGGGTCTTCTTTCCTATGCTGTTGATGTCTTCTAAAGATTTTTGGCCGATTTGCACAAATGATGATTTGAAGCCAAAGGACATTCTCATTTTACACACCAATGCGTTACAATAAACTTGGAAAGGACAATATCTCTCATTCGTAATTTTCTATGGACATTCTTTTGATTCTATGTCTTCATTTTTATATTTTATTTTTCTGTCACATATGTATGACATATTCATATTTGTTAATGAATCTGTTCCACAATTGACTTGTTTCCAGCAGTCACACATGTGCGAGTAGGAGGCAGCTAAAGGGCTTAGAGAATGGTACTGACTCACCCGACCAGGGGGCGGTGGGGTGAACTGATTCTCTAAGTTCCCTGCAGACCTTTCCCGGGAAATCCCGCCAGGTTGATGTGTCTCGACTCTGAAGACGTCACTTCCTGTCCCGGCCCTGAGGACGAGGTCACTTCCTGTTCCGGCTCTGATGTCGACATCACTTCCCCAAGACTCTATAAAAACTCACTTTCCTTCTCTGGATTTCAGTTCTGTTTTGGACTCAGTCTTGTAAACTACTCTTGCTTTACAAGTCTTTATTTTTGCAGCCAGGAACAAATTATCGGGATGGCTGCCCCAAACCTTTACCATGTCTCTAGTCTCGTACTTTCACACAGCTTTTTATGTGTTGTCATTCCTGTTTGTATTTGTATATGAATACTTATTTTTTATTTGTATCATTGCATATAGTTTAATTTCTTTTTACTTTTCTTATATTCTGTTTATACGTATGAACTATTTCTACTTGTCAACTTAATGTACATTTTCTCGAAAATAGCAAAAATAGATTCTTTATGTTCTCTACATTTACTAGGGGGCTTCACCCACTGCTCTCTTCACTCGCCTACCTCAACCACCAGCGCTACACGCTGTTGTGAAGAGCTTGGCTGAACACACTCTAAGGACGCGATACAAAGGGAAACAAATAACAGTTGTTTTTTTTTTTACCTCCTCTTTGCTCGATCAGCTGTTGGCTTGCTGCTGCAGTTGCAGTGTCACGTGATATGCATTTCGTACAGCGAAATTACGTTTAAGAGCCTGTACAGCACCTGTCCTTTTGTCTCACTGCCTTGTCTCTGTTGTCCTCAAACACTATACGATCTCTTTTCACTGTTCCATTATTTCACAGAGTAATATTTTCCGTTTGTTTGCGCTAATGTGATCTTTATAGTCATTTTTTTGACAGTTTCGAATTTTCCTACTTCCATTATCTCTAACCTGCTCTGCATGTGTATCAGGGAACTTGCTTCAAAAGGGTATAAGTATGACTTGAAAGTGTCCCTCTGTCTCTCTTCCAAAGATCTCTACCAAAGATCACGTTTCGTTGCAGGAAAAAAGTCTTGTATCGTCACAAGATTTTTTTTATAATAGAGAGATTGATTTATTCTCTATATCGAATCCTGCTTTTACTTGTCATTAGTAGTAAGGCTTCACTATAAGCAGGCCTTTCACTACTTCAATGGGTTGCTTTGGTACAGATTTTAAATTTAATATGTGTGACATCCAGAGAACAAAAACTTCATAAAATGAGAAACGCCACACAGAAAATCTTGAATTAAGCTTTAAATCCAAACATTTTCAAACAAATTCAATGACATGTTGGATTCTTCAGTACTTTGTAGCATCTTAATGAGCAGAATGTGCCCCTCAGAATTGAGTTTTGTTAAAATCTAATGCTAAAGTTCAGACTACTCTGTAAATCTCTCTCTCTCTGTATATAAAATCCAACATCTGCCTGTATGTATCTTTGTCTGTTTTTCACGAGAGAACTACTTAACGGATTTAGATCGGGTTTTTTTATAATTTCTTTGAACATTTCGGTTCATTTTGCGACTTGTATTATCACGCTAAGTAACATAGTTTGGTTGTAGCATTGATGTATTCACGCAAATCCGAGAGAGAGACTGCAGGCCGAGGGGAAGGAGAAGCAGGACCTCAGGAGTGGGGAGATGGTCAGCCTGCGTTCAAGTCAGTGTACCTCTCGCTACATGTTGGAGTGTATCTTACCTTCGCTTACCTAGCAGCTACATGTGTTTTAGAGGGTAGCTGCTGATTGGCAGAGATATCACGGCAAACCCAAAAATATTGTATATCAAGAGTCCCACGGGTAGGAAAGCTATCAATATACATTCTTGTCAATACAAATTACTTTTTTTTTTTTAATTGATTTTTAAAGTTTGTCCTGTTTCCCTATTACGCGGGCAGAGCCACGGGGGACTGCTAGTTTTTAATAAGTTAAACTACCCTTCACTAAAGAAGACTGTAGCCATATGTACACCAAGCCACTTTCCTTTGCTTTTTATTCTGGACAGTGTGTGACCTCTGAACACAATTGACCATTGTATTCACTTACCATGAACGGTCATTTTAACCTCATCGCTACGTTGAGAGATGTGAGGATATTCATTTATGATCACCTTCACCAAAATAATCTCCATTGTCTGACTTGGCCACAGACTGAACTGTGTAAAGGTTATCAGTGAGTCCTTCAATCTGATTGTTCCTGCTCTTATAGAATCGATATTCCTTCACAGTGAAGTCGCCTTCAATGCTGCACTCCAGGCTCACTGTGTCTGCAATGTACCCGAGGTTCTTCTGCAGCTTTGACATTCATTTTACTTTGGGTTTTTTTACAGAGAAACAAGCAATGAAAAACAGAATTGAGGGACACGCACTAATCTTCTGCTCTCTGAATAAGGATCTTTTAAATTCACTAGGGGGCTTTGCCCCCTGCTCGCTTCGCTTGCCAACTCTCCTGCTTATGCTATGCACCTGCCATTTTACGTCTCTGCTGCTCACATATGTGGATTTCACTTCACCAAACAACAAATCTTTTAATTCTTGTGGATACGCCTCTTTATTGGGAAGAAACAGTAGTTTTACCTGATATAAATTAGACGATCTACAAGTCTCTGATTTAAACTTCAAAGCTGAACAATATCTACATACTTCTGTCATATCACCTATGTCCATATATTCAATCTCTTTTCACTGTTCCATTATTTCACCAAGTAATAATTTCTGTTTGCTAGCACTCATGCGATCTTTACTATCATTTTTATAAGAGCTGAGAGCACATGAACTGTGTCTGACAATAGCATTCACACGAATGAGAAGTGATTGTACTGTGTGTGTGTGGTTGTAAATGTTTGAGAGGAGGGCAGGTCTTTTCAAAATCTCTTTGCAAAATGTCTTGTCTCGTGGGACTTAAAATTATCTTAGACGATGTCTCGTCGCAACATTTCCTTTTATAATAGAAAGATGCTTTGGCATTTTTCACTTTTATTTCACAGGATTAACCTTGAAGAACTATGTACAGATCAGTGAGTTAATATTACTGCTTCTTATCAAGTGTGAGAGAGCTGGTGACATCAGCATCAAGATGGCCAGTTTCTAGTGTTTCTCCGTCCTAAAGTCCCACCCTGCATTGTAAATTTTGGCCTACAACAAATTAAAAATTGGATGCTATTAAGAAGATTGTCCATAGAAGCATTACAATGAAGAAAACTATGGAGTTTAACTCTACAAACAGCCCAATTATAAAACTGGCTGGAATCTCTGAGGAATGCAGTAAAACAGACGCTCCAATGAACCTCAATAAGTGACTAATCGTCCTAACAAATCAGAGATTAAAGGCAGAAACATATAAAGTAAGCAGTGATATTAAGAATGAAATTGCACAACTAAAGTCTGAACAGCAGAATATTCATGAAGAAATAAATGAAGGAATGCAAACTCAGGATAAAGAGACAAGACAAGCTGCTGTAAGGTATCACCTGACATATAGATAAGATGAAAGATAAGCTCCATAACATGAAAGGTAAAACTGAAAAATCAGAACCTTTAAGAATTCATTCCTGAATAACTTCAAGTCTGCTTTCCACAAATGTTAAACAAACCAGAAATATATGTAATACGACTCAACCAGACCCATTCATTGAACACTGATCATGTAACAACAGTTTTGATCAATATTGTCAGATTTACGGATCTTCAGATATTGCTGAAGGTTGCAGGAAATAACCTTCCAATGTTCAAAAGTAAGGATGATCTTTTCTTTCTGATTAAAGTCATCAAACAGTATTGGCATGGAAGAAAATTTTCCAATCCATAAAATGAGCCAAAGATCTTAAAATGAATACATTTCGGTCATCTCCAGCAGTTCTTCAGTTGGGCGAAAGTCTTCTGAGAGAATCCTTCAGCGATATGGAAGCAGCCTTAAACTCCTTCAAACACAACAGAACACAAGATATCTTGTCAATTTAATTTTAAGGAGGTACCCTGTTGCTAATGGAACAGAAACTTTAAATAAGTCTTACTGACTGCCTCAATTGTAATTAGCGTCCATTAAGTCAAACGACTGTTTAATCTTAATAAGGCCCTTCACATTGTGGTGAATGTACAGACACAGCCATGCTAAATATGTGCTTTGTTGTACAGTGACCTACAGTAGATGATCCTATTTTCCCCTTTTATGCTCTTTATTATGTAGACTTTCTGGCTTGAAATCCCTCTTACCATACTGTTAAGTGCTGTAGTTCAGCACTTCTTCCCTTCTTCCTTATTACATCTATAACCCCAACCTATTAGAGTAAAAGAATAGGAAGGAGTTATACATTTAATTATGTATCATTGATAATATGCCCAGATTATAAGGAATCAGAGTACAAAGAGTTTTGGTTACAAACCAAACCATACAACTTGGTAGTCCTATAAATAACACATAAAATTGTAGTTACACTCGATTCTTCAGGTCTTTACCTGGTCTACTCTCGTCAGTATGGGAAAATGGCAGACAGTAGGCCTTTGCAGGTCTTTGCAGCTCCTCATTCCCACTCCTTGGGCACTTCTTAAGGTCTTTCACCAATGAAACATCTCATGCACAACCACCTTCCAAGATGAGCTTCTTTACACTGTGTGGGTGTAAAACTCACTGATGGAACACCTCATTCAAGCACAACAGCCCCCATATTGAAATGTTGATTCTCCTGATGTTGAAGGATCGTCAGGTTTCCATCGAAAATAGCACAGTCACTAAGTCAGAGAGGCTGATCTGATGTCACAGTTAGAATACAACTGTTGGCTAAAATTTAACTCTTTTTATAAAGCCGTATACCTGTAGCAAATGAAATGAGGTTTCATTTAGAGAAAAGCTGAATAAGACTTTCACGTCACTGTGAGATTTCTAGCATATTCTTTAACTATGTACCTTATTTCTTTCAATGCTGCAAGTTATCAAACTCACAGAAAATTAAAAGAGACAAACTTGTCTTATGGTGTGAATAAAATCTGCTGACACAAATATTTATCCAGTTTAAATACTGCTACTGTATCTGTGCTGGATGGTGAGTGACTGCCCACCACTGCTAGCTCCTCAGGAGATGCACACTCACCATTAACTCTCAGTGTAACATCATTACTGATAAAAGAGACAGGAACGGGAGAAGGGGGGGCATCTCTATAGGCTTCACACTGGTACTGTCCGCTGTCAGACACAGTCACAGACGAGATTGTCACTGTGTTTTCATTGTTTCTCCAGCTTGCCTTAAGATCTTTATACCAGAGATATGCCAGGCCTGTATGACCGCCATCAATGCTGCAGTCCAGAGTCACGTCATCTCCAATGTACACTGGTTCCCTTTGATCTGTTAGTGTCAGTGTTGCCTTTAAAGGACCTGCAGAGAAGAAGAGATGAATTAGAGATGAACATGAACTACACAGAAAGACAAATAAAACTTTCACAAAACTATAGCATGTATGGCTCAGGGACTTTATGACACAACTCCACATCGTGAGGTGACAAGGAATCAAGTTGTATTTTACTGACAAATGCCATCAGGGATGTTGTTTTTAATAGTTTTTCACTTTATTTTCTAGACTAGCAAAATACCCGCGCTTCGCAGCAGAAAATTAGTGTGTTAAAGAAGTTATGAAAAAGAAAAGGAAACATTTTAAAAATAACATAACCTGATTGTCAATGTAATTATTTTGTCACTGTTATGAGTGTTGCTGTCATCAAGGATTTGATTATCATTATTTCTTTCAATCAGGTTCGTATTTGGAGGACGTGTGGTGTTCAAGTTACATTCCGTGTTTGGTTTGTCAACCGTTGTAAAGATAACAGGTTTCATTCATCGAAGTGTTCACTACCCAAATCGGTACTCGTGAATGTAAGATGTTTAACAGGCATTCCCGGTATTAATTTGTGGATTTGCCTGCGGATATTTAGCGGCAGCGTGTCTATGAACTTGTGGAATCTCTTGCGAGTATTTAGCGACAGTGTCTTGTAACGGTTGTCACATATTTTTTTATTGTGTGCTTTTAACTGTTTCTGATGTGTGCTTCACTTTAGAGATTATGTCCCAGTAATTAACTGTCTGTGGGATATCTCTTTAAGAAGAATTGGGGGCCAAACTACGCCTGTGGGTTCTTGCTAAACGTACCATGGTGTGACGTAAGGGGAACTGACTGTAAAAAGGCAAGGAGGCGCAGAGTTTTGAAGGAAAAGGGAGAAGAGAGCGAAGAAGCGGAAAAGTGAGAAGGAAACTGTTTAAATAAAGAGCTGGGAAGCAGCCAGCGGTAAAGCAAGAAGACTCCGTAATAAGGCCGGTTGGGTGCACGTAGAAGGGGTTCCTGCTAACCTAAAAGGGATATTCGGAGCTGACGGCTTTACTTGTCTGTTGTGGAGCGGGCGTCAGCCATGGATGGACGCTAACGGCGAGTCACCTGAGTGAGATGGACTTCATTCTTCAATAAAGGAACTGTCGCCGAGCCGGTGAGATCACTTCTTTACATGTAAATTAAGTAAACGTGTCCACGACGCATATCAGGATTGGTCGCTGGATTCATTGCAGACTTCCAAGGCCGTGTGATTATAAAATTTTAAAACAAAGTTCAGATAAAGGACTGGGGGACTTGTGGGGATTGTCTGTGTCTGGGTGTCTAATTTATATGTGTATATAGTTGTAGGTCCGTGTACTTTTTGGTATTTGAAATTTCATTTTAGAAGCAAAAACGAAAAAACGAAAATGAAAGGAATTTTCAGATTTTGATTTTTGATTAAAGAATAAAATGAGGGAAAATAAGGTATTTTTTAATTCTGTGGTAACAAATAGCAGTCATAAATTTAAAATTACACATACTTTTCTGGATTTATTTGTGATTCAAATAATGAAAGTGTAATAGCTCATAAACAACAACACGGACGCATTTTCGTTGTCGAGAAACCGGAGGCATTTCTTCTTCTGTGCGATTTTTGACGAGACGTGCGAACAAGCCTCCTCAACACAACGACCAATGGCCTTGAAGTTACACTGCATGGCATCAGCAGAGGATGGACCATTACGTTGTTTTTCGGAACAGTAAAAGAGTGACACTCCGGGACGAAGACATGACTGCAGAAAAACAACTAAGTCTGGCAATTTTTAGAGTGCTAACATTTTGAATGGCTGCTCATTGACAAATACAACACATGTTAAGAAAACTTTCTGTAAATCACGTTGCTTTCCTATCGTGTTACACTTGTGCACATTGTTAATACTCGAAACGTTTAGCGATAGCACTATAAAAATGGCCAGACTTAGTGTTAGTAAATGAAATCACCAAATGTTAGCTGTTTCACAGTAAATAACAACAATAACGTTCATTAAAGAACTGCTACATCAATTAAGCAAAGTTTGCAAAGCTTGCATTTTTATACCGGAAAGATGCGACTCAGTTTTTCTGCAGTCATGTCTTCATCCCGGAGTGTCACTCTTTTACTGTTCCGAAAAACAACGCGATGGTCCATCCTCTGCTGATGCCATGCAGTGTAACTTCAAGGCCGTTGGTCGATGTGTTGTGAGGAGGCTTGTTCGCACGTGTCGTCAAAAATCGCACAGAAGAAGAAATGCCTCCGGTTTCTCGACAACGAAAATGCGTCTGTGTTGTTGTTTTTGAGCTATTACACTTACATTATTTGAATCACAAATAAATCCAGAAAAGTATGTGTAATTTTAAATTTATGACTGCTATTTGTTACCACAGAATTAAAAAATACCTTATTTTCCCTCATTTTATTCTTTAATCAAAAATCAAAATCTGAAAATTCCTTTCATTTTCGTTTTTTCGTTTTTGCTTCTAAAATGAAATTTCAAATACCAAAAAGTACACGGACCAGTTGTAATATAGGTTAAGTACATGTGAATATATTTGCGCCGTTTATAAATAAGATATTCTTTCCGTTGCTTTACCTTGCTTTCTTTCATTCCTGCTTTCTTGCATTCTTCCGTTTTCTTTCTTTTTTCGCCGTTTTCTGGGTGATATATTATAAAGTGTTTAAGGGGGTGGCAGACTATTTAGGAGTTGTATAGTTATTATAGATTAGTTAAAGATTGTTTAAAGGGTGTTTATTTTGTTTGATTTATAATGTATATGTATATATTTTTGATTGTTTAAAGAATTGTTGGGGTGATTATTTCCTTTTCTCGCATAAATTTACAAAATCCAACTACAGCTGAGGATATCAAATTGGGGCTAAGGTTATGTCGGTTTCTGTTCCTAATAGGATTAATTTTCCTAAGAGTAGGAGATTTTTGTGTGTGGTGGGCTCCTCATTCAACTTAAGAGGAACTCGCTACAGTCTCTATTAAGTTGTCAAATTTCCTGCGAGTATTTAGCGACAGCGTCTCTATGAATTTGTAGATTAGCCCGTGAGTATTTAGTGGCAGCGTCTCTACAAAGTTGTGGATTTGCCTGCGAGTATTTAGTGACAGCGTGTCTATTAACTTGTGGATTTTTCTGTGAGTATTTGGCGACAGCGTCACAAAGTTGTTTCCGTTTAGCTGCATCAGAAAATGTACCACAACGTCTGACACGCCTCCTTTTTACTGTTTTCTCACAGCTTGGATTGCTGCTGACGGACGGCCTTATATGGGCAGGCAGCCAGCTACGTGGGAGGCGTGGTGATGGGGGACGCAACTCCGCCTCACACGGCGACCGAGCTGCAGGCTATGGCCGTATATATGTATGTAAGTAGGATTCAGTTATGACCGTTACACGTAGAATTTCGAGATGAAACCAGCCTAACTTTTGTAAGTAAGCTGTAAGGAATGAGCCTGTCAAATTTCAGCCTTCTACCTACACGGGAACTTGGAGAATTAGTGATGAGTCAGTGAGTGAGTGAGTGAGTCAGTGAGGGCTTTGCCTTTTATTAGTATAGATTAAGTATGGTTTGCAATGTTTTTTGAAGTAACATTCATATAAATAAAAGCATCATGTCTGTTTTTTTCTGTTTTATTTGATATTATCTATCCACTTTGAGCACTAAGGACCTCATTTTGCTTTGCCTGCTTTTGTGTTTGCTTGACTGTCAATCATGCAAAGCAACCGAGCTGATTTTTCACAAAATTGTACATGCAGGTTGCTTGCTGGTCCATCTTAAAAACCAAAGTACGTGGCAAATCAGGTGGGGTGATTTTATTGGGACGGGGGGATGTTAAAAAATGCATAATGAGTCAAAGCTTATTTAATTTTGCATGCATATTTCTGCTCATATAACTTTAAATCGCGACTTCAATGTCATTCAAAAAGTTCCATTAAGAAATGGGGTTGAAATGAGGGGGTAATAAATTAACTTTTTATGTTTAGCTCAACTTAGAGTGAAAGCTACAGACTACGTCAATGATTCAATGGAAATGAATGCAGGTGGGAGATGGATGTGGTGTGCTGGGGGACCCATCACCAACATTTTCTGAGGCCATTCACCAATGAAACAGCTCATACACAACCTCCTTCCCAGTTCAACTTCGTTACACTATGGGGGTGTAACACTTAATATCGGAGCTGCTCAAACAAGCTGAAGCCCCCCAGAGTCTATTATTGTCCATTGTCTCCAAACAAACAAGGAAGAAAGGAAACAAGCCATAAAAGTGGCGCAGATGCTGTTTACCTCATCAATGAAACTTTGGAGGTAGAAAACTGGATTAATTCAGCTTCGTGACTCTAACATTACAAATACAGTCATACAAAATATTTATCAACATACAGTATTTTTAAATGTTTCTCTGTATACTTGAGCTTGCCATTGCAATACAACAGAGCATACATTTAACCAACCACTTAGTAGGTAATATAATATGGAAATGGGAATCTAACGGAATCAACTGTAAGGATCTAAGTATGTGTATGTTTATACAGCAATGTTGCTTTAAATGTTACTGTAATTTACATTGTTGGCACACATCTGCATAAATTTGACTTGTTCACTTGTAGATTTTCAAGGGCAGGTTTGAGAACAAAGTGGTGTAATGGTATAGTGGTTAGACGGGGGTCTCGGATCCTAGACACTGGGAGTTTTATAGCATTGCTTAAGGAATACACTTTTTTATTATTATTACTATTATTATTATTACCACTATTATTATTATTATTATTATTAAATACCAAGCAAATAAGCATTCAATAATTCCCTTTTTTTCAGTCAGCATCAAATCATCGTTAATATTCATTCAGTGGACCTCTAGTAGAATACATAGACATGGCTGGCTGCTGTGTACATTGCAGTTTATTTTCCAGTGTTCTTAACCCATCACATATGGAAAAAAGTCTACAATTAGGCCCTGTTTACATCTGGCATGAACACGAGCTTTGGTGATCTGACCATAATCAGGTAGCACTTGACCAAATTGAAAATGAAGAGTTTAGTACACTGGTCATCAAACTGTAACCAGACCTCTCACACCACATTTTGATTTGGTTAGACACAAATCTGGACCATTTTAACCACAATTGTAAATGCAAATGTATTATTATTATTATTGTTATTATTATTATTATTATTATTATTATTAGTATTATTATGCTTCTTTTAACTTCACCTGTTTGTTGTCTGGTACAAATCTTGTAATCAATATTTAACCCACTTCCTATTGTCCAAATGACTTCCAATGACAATACGTGAATCATTAATCAGTTTCAGTAATTGATCAATTAATCCATGTTAATTAAGAAATGAAATTTTCATATGAAGACTTCACCAATAGATAGCGCAAATAATGGATAGAAATATTAGAAGTGTAAAAATATTGATTCCAAAATGAAAATTGAAATTATATATATATATATATATATATATATATATATATATATATATATATATATATATATATATATATATATATATATATGTATGTATATTAAAAACATTTGTAGTCTGAATCACAATCGGACTGTATGGTGGTTACCTACCAGGTAACGCTTGTGGTTGGTCAGCAAGTCAGCTAACGTCCACCACGGTGCCCTCTTTCAGTTGCGAGAAGCAGATCATAGAATGGTAGAAATAGTTTTACTGTCAAATAATGCAAAGAGTACACGACACGTGTTATATTTATAATACACATGTATTATATATAAATAAATACCTTTTTAAAACCATGCTTATATTAAGTTAAAAAGTGTACTAAAAACTAAAAAATAAGTCTCTCATACATCACTCATAAAATAAAAGTATGGGCACTTTTCATCAATCAACATTCAAAACACACTTCTTAAAATCTTCACAAAAGCTCATTCTTGGTATTACACTGAAACACTATAATTTTTTTATTGTAGTGTTGCCTGTCACTGGCCTATAATTTCTATTTTCAATACAGGCTCGTAGTGTTGGTACTCTGCAAATCACACAGACGTCATTGAAGCTAATCGAACACTCCAGTTACTAAAGTTTAATCTACAGAGCAATTAATTAGAAACTTCTCATCATTGTGAGATTTGCAGCATATTCTTCAACTCTGCACCATAATTCCTTCAATATGTCAAATCAATAAACTCGCAGAAAATTAAAAGAGACAATCTTATCTGATTAAAATCTGCTGACACAGTTCACAGAGATATTCATCCAGTTTATCTACTGCCGCTCTGTCTGTACTGGATGGCGAGTACTCTCAATTTGACAACATTACTGTCAGTAGAGACAGGAAAAGAAGTAGGGCCATCTTTGTAGGCAGTGCACTGGTACTGTCCGCTGTCGGATTCAGTCACAGACGGGATTGTCATCGTGTTTTTAATGCTTTTTCTCCAGTCTGTCTGATGACCTTTGGTCCAGTAATATGTCCACCGTGCATAATAGCCCTCAATGCTGCAGATCAGAGTCACGTCTTCTCCAACATACAGAGGATACCTCTGATCCTTTAGTCTCAGTGTCGCCTTTAAATAATCTGTAGAGAAGAAAAGATGAATTAGAGGTGAACATGAACCCCGTGGAAAGAGAAAAACATCTTTCACAAAACTAATGTCAGAACCCAAACATGTGCGGCTCAGGGACTTTATGTGAAAACTCCACATCTTGAGCTGAGAAGGGATCGAGTGTACTTTACTGGAATTTACCATCTGGGATGTGATTTGTAACAGTTGTACACTTTATTTTCCAGATTAATTACATTTTTAAGACTATTTCAAGTAACATATCCATACTTTGTCTGTTTTTTCATCCTTATTTGATATTATTTATCTATCTTGTGCACTAAGGAGCTCATTTCAATCATCTGAATGTTTGTTTGATTGCCAGTCATGCAAACACAGCTGAATTGATTTTCACAGAATTGTCCATGCAGGTTTCTTGATGGTCCATCTTAAAATCCAGGCTACGTGGCATGTTAAAAATCTCATGAGGAGGGGTGTTTGTAGTGAGGTGGGGGACGGGGGGCACAAAAATGCATTGAAGGAGTCAAAGTTCATTTAATGTTGCATGTTTGCATTTTACTGTTGATGCAACTTCAAAATTCAAGTTCAAGGTTGTTCAAAACCAAAAACCACATTACCACACCAAAATGGTTCAGCCAACGGTAATGAATTTGGCAGATTTAGGTTTAGGTTTGGCTCAAGTTACAGTGAAATCAACAGTCCACGTTGGCAATTCAATGGAAATGATGGTGAGTGGGTGTGGGTGGGATGTGATGGGGGACCAAAGGAAACATCGCTCATCACTCCAAACCAGCTATGTCTACTTTTATGAGGTTTACACATGGCATTACACTAAAACACTAAAGATTTTTTTTTTATGGCAATGTTTCCTGTCACAGGCTAACAATTTCTATTTTGAATACAGGTTCATAATTCTGGTGTACTGTGCTGGGCTGAGAAACGAGAGTGACCACCAAACCCGACACTGGAGATGCATTTCAATGGGAGGTGTGTGTGAACTGTTTGCTTTGAATTTCACTAAAATCTTTAAAAATGAAGGCACTTGGACTGTGGAATATTGTTTTGTATGACGAGTCATACTAGTGCCTCTGGCTTAAAATAACAACTCACTGCCCTTAGAAAGGCTTCCTTCTCTTCTCCATTTTATTTCAGTCTTTATGAAAAACCCCTTATTTTTTTTTCCTCCTGGTTAGCTTTTTAAAAAATCTTAGCAGGTGGACTTAAAGACTCCCATTGTATCAAGATTACCTGTGACAGTCAATTTGGGGGAAATTTGTGCTATGGGGCCGTTTTGTGTTTTTATAACCAGAATATCAAACTCCTTCAAATAGGCTTCTATCTCTGCCTTTGGCCTTGTGTAAGGTCTAGATGTTCCTCCATCTCTCATCTTTAGAAATACAAACCATTAGTGTTAGAGTAGAGAACTCACACCAACCTTCAACAAGTCCTCATGCTAAGCCTTTAGAAACTCTGAGCTGATGTGACGAGAGACTGTGGATCAGGGTTCAAATCCCAGTGCTGTGTGAAGTCAGTTCACTGACGTCAGGCAATTCATGTGAGTTACTGCAATGTCTGATGGCAGCTAAGAGAGGACACAATCACTGCCTCAGTAGGAAATCACTGAGTATCTTTTATAAAGTTAAGTGACCTCAGTATTTCAGCATTAAAACCTTGTGAAATCTCCCTAAAATCTATATCAGCATGGCAGGCAGATGAAATAACATTTTAGATGACATGACAGACAAGTTTAATGAGCAGGATAAAGTAGTCGAACTCTTCCTTCTCTTTTCCCAGGAGGATCATCAGGTTTGCTCTGCAAATCACACAGAAGTCAGAGAAGCTGATCGGATGTCACAATTAGAGTACAACTGCTGGCCCAAATGAAACCCTTTTCATAAACTGTACAGCCAGCTCTCCAATTACTGAGGTTTCATTTACAGGATGATTAATTAGGACCTTCACATCATCGTGAGATTTGCTGCATATTCTTCAACTCTGTGCCTTATTTCCTTCAATGTGTCAAATCGATAAACTCACAAGAAATTAAAAGAGACAATCTTGTCTCATTGTATACATAACATCTGCTGACACGGTTCACAGAAATATTCATCCAGTTTAGCTACTGCTGCTCTGTCTGTGCTGGATGGCGAGTGAGTGACCGACGACCATCGCCAGCTTTTCAGAAGAGACACACTCACCACGAATGCTCAGGATAACAACATTACTGTCAGTGGAGACGGGAACAGGAGTGGGGTAGTCATCTCTGTAGGCAGTGCACTGGTACCATCCGCTGTCAGATTTAGTCACAGACTGGAGTGTCATCGTGTTTTGATTGGTTTTTCTCCAGTTCCTCTGATCATCTTTCATCCAGTAATATGTCAGGCCTGTATCACTGCCCTCAATAGTGCAGATCAGAGTCACGTCTTCTCCAACGTACAGAGGATACCTGTGATCCCTCAGTGTCAGTGTTGCCGTTAAGAGAGCTGCAGAGAAGAAAAGATGAATTAGCGATAAACAAGAACCCCACGGAAAGAGAAAAGCAACTTTCACAAAACTAAAGCTGGAGTACAAGCATGTTTACAATTAATGAACCATCAATCCAAGGATGCGCCCATTAACTTAGAACTTTACAATTATTTCTGAAACACATATAACTTTGAATCATTACTTTTTCACATTATCTATTATATGCATTCTCCATATCTGAAACATTGCAAAATTAAGTTGCTTTGTTACACGCCCCAAGAGCCAGCTTCTGTAGCTGAGGATTGGACCGCCAAGGTCCCCACCTTCAGCCACCACCCAACTCATACTGCACCCAATGTGGGGAGGGGGACCCACATTGCCTCTTTGTCACCGATTCTGTTCATAACTTTTATGGACAGAATTTCTAGGTGCAGCCAGAGTGTTGAGGGGGTCCGGTTTGGTGGGCTCAGGATTGGGTCACTGCTTTTTGCAAATGATGTTGTCCGGTTTGCTTCCTCAGGCTGTGATCTTCAGCTCTCACTGTATCGGTTAGCAGCCGAGTGTGAAGTGGCCAGGATGGGAATCAGCACCTCCAAATCCGAGACTATGTTCCTCAGCCAGAAAAGGGTGGAGTGCCCTCTCAGGGTTGGGGGCGAGATCCTGCCCCAAGTGGAGGAGTTCAAGTATCTCGGGGTCTTGTTCACAAATGAGGGAGGAATGGAGCGGGAGATTGACATTGGTCTGTCGTGGTGAAAATGGAGCTTAGCTGAAAGGCAAAGCTCTCAATTTACCGGTCGATCTACGTTCCAACCCTCACCTATGGTCAAGAGCTGTGGGTAGTGACCGAAAGAACGAGATTGCGAATATGAGTTTCCTCCACAGCGTGTCTGGGCTTTCCCTTAAAGATAGGGTGAGAAGCTCAGTCATCTGGGAGGTGCTCAGAGTAGAGCCACTGCTCCACATTGAGAGGAGTCAGATCAGGTGGCTCGGTCATCTGATCAGGATGCCTCCTGGACGCCTCCCTGGTGAGGTGTTCCAGGCACGTCTAACCAGGAATAGGCCTCGGGGAAGACCCAGGACATGCAGGAGGGACTATGTCTCTCAGCTGGCCTGGGAACACCTCGGGATTTCCCCAAAAGAGCTAGTAGAAGTGACTGGGGAGAGGGAAGTCTGGGCATCTCTGCTCAAGCTGCTGCCCCCGCGACCCAATCTCGAATAAGCGGAAGAGGATGGATGGATGGAAGATGTTTTGTTAACATGCAGGTGATAAAAGTGGTAATATGATACTTGTATCAAGGTGAGACTGATATGACCTTCTGTATTTCAGCTGCAGTGAGAGCCCCCTGTCCCCTGTACGCCAGCAAAGGCAACTTTAATGTGACTGAAAGAACTTCATTGTGATTTTTTACAAGAAAGTTCACTCACTTGTGAATGAATGGAACTGCACACAAATAAAAGTGGCTGGTAAAGACCTTTGGACAACATATTCCATTAGCATACAGGGACATCTTTTTGCGGATAATCAAAACCTGTTAGATCTGAGCTGCAGAGAAAAACTGCAAGTCGCTCCAATGAGAGCTTGAAAGGAGCAGTGGAATAGGTCAACCTTGCCCGGCTCCTTGAAATACATGAAAAGGTGCTGGAAAATGTTGGTCTTTGTGAGAAGAATTGTGGAGGAAGAGAGGTAAAGGGTCTGAACAATGTCAATAAACAGGGCCAAAGAGAACCAATTCATTCTATGAAATACTTTCTCTGTATATGGAGAAAATACAGCAACAGGAAGGGATATTAACAAAGCAAAAATCAGATGTTATCATTTTTTGCAAATATGTTAAAATTAAAAAAGCTGAAATACCAGATTGACACAAGTATTCAGACCCTTTAGTATGGCACTTGAAATTTAGCTCAGGGGCATCAAATTCTATTGATCACCACTAAGATGTTTCTACACTTTGTCTGGAGACCTTCTGTGGTCCTATCAGTTGATAGGAGATGATTAGGAAAAGGGGCACACCTATCTACGACAGGTCCCACAAAGATGAAGGCATGAGGTCAAAAGGATGGCCAGCAGAGCTTAGAGACAGGATTGTGTTGAAGCGCAGATCAGGGGAAGACTACAAAACAAAATGTCTACAGCCTTTGAAGAGCATCCATGACTTCCTAGAGCAGGCCGTCTGGCCAGACTGAGCAACTGGGCCATTTGAGCTACTTTGGCTCCGCGCTTGATAAGACAGGCTAAAAAAAATGGAAAGATGGATAAAGTTAATTTAACTTTAAATGTCAGCGTCCCTTTCACTGCAGTTTGCCAACATGTGCACAGAAAAAAGACATCATGGTCTGTACCTAGGAGAACACTCATCTGCTTGGCATAAATAAACATATACAGATATCTACAGGCCTTTTAAAATACATTGCCTGTGTGGGAAAATGTCAATAAATTTGCAGACAGTGTTTTACAGAAAGAACAGTTAATATGATTCCACTCAGCTTTGATGGCTTTAAATGGTTACTCAGCAGTGGAAAAATGTTTCTCAGCTAGTTTGAGAGTCTACGTGGTTTAAATATGGCCTCTAATCAGGCCAAAACATGAGACTCGTGAACTCGCTCTGAGACCAAATGTGTTTGTGGTCTTTGCAGTGTGGTCAGGAGACATTATCTTGCTGAAATTTAACTTCTGACCGTTTTCTCTCTGAAAATAACTTCTCAGTTGTGGGAAGCAAGCCATTCTGCAATTTCCTCCTGCACACAGCAGATTTCATCAACTCTTCACTGCAGCTGAAAACCCAAACACCATTCCACCTCCTTCTTCTTCCTTAAGTGTGGCTGAGATACATTCACCATTGTATTGTATTCACTGTTATATTTCTAAACAGATTTTTGAAAACATCTCTCTGCTGCATCACTATAAACTGCCATTCATCAATGCTCACAATTCCTTCCATACTGCACTCTATCGTTAATGTTTTTCTCAGGCACTAGTAGCTTTTTAACAACTTTTAGTCACAAAGCCAGCAAGACTCAACCATTTTTGTAATTGTCCTTCTGAGGTTTTGAAGTCGGCTAGTAAGCTTGTTCACAGGCCTTTGATGCTCTTGATCACTAACAGAATACTTTTTTTTCTGGAAATGTTTGAACATCCAAAATATGTATTGGTTTAATCAGTTTTATATCTGTGTACAAAGCGATAATACAAGAGCATTTCCTTGGTTGCAGTGTTTTTCAAACGAGTTCAATACAGTGCCACACAAGTGCGATTAGGAGGGAGCTGAGTGGACCAAGTAAAGGTAATTACCCGCCAGGCCAGTGGGTGGCAGGGTGCACTAAACCTTACCTCTGTTAGCACTGCAGGCCAAATGCGGGAAAACCTGCCTGTTTCAACATCAACAACGTCACTTCTGGTTCCAGCACCCAGACTGATGCCACTTCTGGTTCTGGCCCTAGATGACATCACTTTCGGTTTCGGGTTATAAAGCGGCCATCTTTTCCATTAACTTTCAGTTCAGTCTGAAACTCAACCTATGCACATCTGTGCCCTTTCTGCAGCCAGGGACAATATACGGGCGGCTGTCCCAAACCTTTCCAGTGTGTCAAGACTCATTCTTTCACAACAGCAAACTTTTTCTAGTAAATGACGGTACAGAAGTTCTCAAGAGGGTAACGAAAGTGTCTTAATGTGCAACATATCAGGCTGCTAACATTTCACAATCTGCATTGGTCGAGAGGACATTTCTGATAAATGCTCCCTGGTTCTTTTTTTTTTTTTTGTAACTTTGCTACAGCCACACTACTATACTCATCACCACTTTATTGGTACACTTGTTCAACTGCTTGTTAGATAGATAGATAGATAGATAGATAGATAGATAGATAGATAGATAGATAGATACTTTATTAATGTTAACGCAAATATCTAATAAGCTAATCACATGGCAGCAACTCAGTGCATTTCGGTATGTAGATACTGTCAAGACGACCTGCTAGGGTTTACTGGGAATGGTCTGATAAAGGGAAATATTCCAGTGAGCGGCAGGTCTCTGGGTGAAAATGCCTTGTTGGCACCAGAGGTCAGGCCAGAATGGCCAGAGTGGTTTAAGTTGATAGAAAGACAACAGGAACTCAAATAACCACTCGTTACAAATGAAGTATGCATAAGAGCATCTCTGAATGCAGAACACGTCAAACCTTGAAGCAGATGGGCTACAGCAGCAGGAGACCACACCAGGTGCTACTCCTGTCAGCTAAGAACAGGCAACTGAGGCCACAATTCACACGGGCTCACCAGAATTGGACAACAGCAGTTTGGAAAAACATTGGCTGGTCTGATGAGTCTCGATTTCTGTTGTGACATTTGGAATTTGGCATCAGCAACACGAAAGCATGGATCCATCCTGCTTTGTATATACAGTTCAGGCTGGTGGTGGTGGAGAGGTAATCATTTGTGGGATAATTTCTTGGAACACTTTGGGCCCCTTAGTACCAATTGAGCATTGTTTAAATGCCACATCCTACCTGAGTATTGTTGCTGATCATGTCCAACCCTTCATGACCGCAATGTACCCATCTTCTGATGGCTACATCCGGCAGGATAATGCGCCATGTCACAAAGCTCAGATCATCTCAACCTGGTTTCTTCAAATTGACTATAAAAATACCCCACACATTTAGAGAGTGCTATAAGTCCTATATAAGTAGTACATACAGTAAGTTCAATTCTACCCAGTTTAAAGATGGTAAGACACAATCTAATGAGTTTTTGACACATTACAAATACAACAGCAAGATACTCTTATTGCAGAGGAGCTGGACAAACCTCTGACACTCTCAGAACTACTGGATGCTATAAACTCACTAAAATGTGGGAAAGCAGCAGGCCCTGATGGGCACTCAGTGGAATTATATAAAGATTTTCAAATTCATTAGCTCCACTACTATTAGTAATGTTTATAGTAGCTAAGACAACAGAATTCATTATTTTATTGTTTTATTACCTGTTGTTTTGTGTCTCTGCTTGTGAATGTGTGCGGGTCGGGCCAAGGTTGGGTGCATCCCTGGAATCTCCACCAAAAAAATAAATAATTAGCGGCACCGGACTGCTACATTGCTGATACTTGTTTGACGTGTTTTATAGAGAGACCTGGTACAGTTTTGTGACATTCCTCATTGTACTCATTCATCAGACCCTATGCTAAATAAATTTGAACTTTGAAAACTCCACTGTCTTACCTTGGCCCTCTGATGATGACGTCAATGTGGTCAACCCTGAAAGAAAGACACAAAAACAAACAAAAAATAATAATATGAGTCAAAACAGAATAAAACGAAACAACAATTCACTTCATACTTTATATTGCTGTGGGTTTTCCGCTCCTTCCTGTATGAAAAAAATGTGCCACTCATTTCTGCGTTAATGGTGGTCTTGATACAGCAGTACTAAAGGAGAAGGAGACCATCTGAAGAAATGCAGATGAAACTTTGAAATTCTTTGAATAGAAATCAAGTCAGGTGCCATGCAATAGTCTGGTAAACTACAGAGACCACTCTAGGGGGGCAAAGGAATTCTGAAAATGCACACTATATTGAGAAGTGGGGGGTGACTTACAGTGACCCACCATACCCAGAACGATGTCAACAAGTTCCACATTAAAAGAGGGCGAGAAGAACAAAACAATAAGGCCTGTAGCCTCACTAAGACCTAACCTTATGGCTACTGGTTTGTGTCTACTTCATGGGGTGGCTTGTGCACAGACCTATGACTCCTGCATCTGTGGTAAAGCACGTTTTAGGGGTCTGTGGCAGTGTGCTAGTTTTTAATTTAATTTAACTCTTTGAGGGCTGAGTATTTTTTGCAGGCAACTCCATTTTCTGAAAAGCACACAAAGCAAAGTTTAATCAGATAACCTCCAAAGAGGGTGCTGGAGTTCTTTAGTGTGGACTTTCGTTTAGACATTTCTCCAAGTCATGGTTCCCTCTCAGATGTTACCTCCCAAAACATCTTTCTAACATTGCCAGAGTCAGACTCTACCTCTGATTCATAAACACTCTGTCATGTAGTGCCGATTGATTTTGAGTCCTAGGTGGTGGTTGTTGGGGCGGTAGGCTGTAGATACGGTGCCCCTCGGTGTCCATAGTAGATAGTCAGCATTAGACATCGATGGCCATACCATGGAATTTACAGAGCACACGCTCCTTGGGCGAAGACACACAAACAATGTTACTAGACCTCATCAACCAGGGGTTGGTCTTCCTCTGTGTCTGGAATGTGCGTGCCTTGCCGTGTACATAAAACAGCCTTTACGGAGCGTGCACCATGTCACGCACATGTCCATGGGTCACCCTCCGAGGTCTTCCCAGGTACGTGTTGCCACCCTGTCTTGTCTCCTTCTTCCTTCACAGTGCAGAGAAACCGCCCAGTGAGGACAACTGACTCCACCCCTTCTGGTTCCTGGGTCATGAAAGCAAGACCACCAGGATGGAGGTGTCAATTCTTCTAAAAGAGACCTAAGTAGAAGAGCACCCCAGCCTACTTATAGCTGACTAAGTCATTCAGACGACGCTAACCAGAGTGTTATGGAGGCAGCAGATTGTTCGTATTTGAATACCATCGTTCATTGTTTTTGCTAAATCTTCGTGTAAATGGGGACAGCTGGGTTGGCACCTCCAACCAGATTCAAAAAATAACTCTTTGATAATTGAGATTTGTGAGCCTAATGCGGCTGATGTGGGGACAGTTCTTTCAGGCAGGGATTTTGGTTGATGAAAGCAGGCCTGACCCGTCACTTTTAGGCAGAGGCCATGAGTGATTAGAGCAGGTGCACTGTGCACAGATAGGGGTAAAAAACAACATGCTATCTGGGTCTTGGAAGAGCACAGTCCATATATAACATAGCTCGGATGGTAGTTACCCATAAAGTTCCTTGAAAACTTCACTGAATATGTAAAATATGTGAGTTTTTAATGATGAGACGCTTTCTAGAAGCCTGAAGCAATTTGCAAAAAGAAGACACTTTGCCGAATCGGACGTACAATCATCAGCATTCCCCACTCAAGAACTGGACGATGATTATACTGCTCCAATGTCTCCTCTTTGGCCTGGATATGTATGTACAAATTATGATATGGTATATTGGAAGTGAAAGCTGCATTTTAAAGCAAGTTCAATATACTGTATATATATATATATATATTGTGGCGGACAGCCGGAGCCCTTTCCTAGCTGGGAAGGCCCTGTAATGGATGGATGGTCCTGGGGAGAGAGTGTACCCAGAACATTACCTCCCCCAAAACACTAGAGGGCAGCAGTGCCACAGGTATAGAGCATGGAACCTTGAACCCTGCCTGGGCCTGTGGCCACTGCCAGGGGGCGCCTGGAGAGCTGCTGAGCCCTTAATCCCACAGCCAGTTCAACAAGCACCCTTATAAAAGGAACCAGCAGCCACTACTCCAGGACTCAGAGTTGGGTGGAAGAACACAAAGGTTGCCAGGAAGAGTGGAGAAGAAGAGGAAGAAGAAAAAGAGTGCTGTGTGTGCTGAACTGTGTCGTGGGAAAAAGAAAAGAATAAAAGTGTGTGCTTGCACTTGTGCCTCTGCGTCTGTCTGTGTCAGGTTTGGGCGTCAGGAGCCCCCTCTGCAGACCACAATAACTATCCCCCACCACACATACCACACCCTCCCTTATCATTGTGGCATCTCAGAAAGTACAGCACGCGTCCTATCCAGAGCTGTGGCAAACACTTTATGAACTGTCCTTTTCAGTGCCAAAAGCAAAAATTTGACCACAGAGACAAAAAAACGCAGTTTGCGGCTGTGAGCGCTGGCCCCGGCACAGACAGACAGACAGACAACATTTTTGCACCCAACACACTCTTTATTTACAATATATACACAGTAGTCCAAATCACGTGCACTCACACAACCCCAGTGCCCCTGGCACTGAATCCCCCAAAGTCCAGGGCCCACAGTCTCTGTGCCTTTGTTCCTGGCCGCCTCCTGTCCTCTCTCAAGCTCCGTCCTTCTGCCTCCCGACTTCCACCACTGACTGGAGGGAGGCGGCCCCTTTTATGGGAACCCGGATGGGCTCCAGCTGCTTCCCGGCAGTTAACGTTGGCCACACCCCTGTGTGGCAGAAGTGCCGGCTGCGCACCCGGAAGCTGTCCGTGTGTCCCCTTTCGTCTTCCCCCCGGCACTTCCTAGTGTGGCGGAAGTGCCGGGCTCCCGGGATCAACAGGCACTGGGGCGCCGCCTGGCGGTGGCCAAGGGTCCCTACAGGGCTGGGCTTCCAAGCCCTCTACCCGAGGCCTCCTGCATAACCAGGACGGACGCCACCTCTCGGTCTGGAGGAGGCACACGCCCTCCTCTGGTCCTCCAAGGCGTCCCGGCCGGACCACAGCGGCATTGCATGCAATGCATGCCCAGTGGCATACGTGAGACAAACATCTAAAAGACTCGCAGCACATTTACAGCAACATTGCAATGCCGTCAGTAGGAAAGACCCACTTTCTCCGATTTACACACATACAAGTTCCACCGGACACACGTTTAATTGGCGCACTGTGAAAGTCAAATTCAGGGCCAGTACCAAGAGTGGCAGAGAGCTGGCTGAATTGTGGCTCTCTAATGAAAACACCATTAACAGACACTTGGACTTGAACCCAGGATATGCAGGCTTAAAAAGAAGAACATCTAAATAATAAAAAGAGACCTTAGGACCAACACCTTCCGAACCCCTTACTAATCCAGCACTTCACAACTTCCCCCTCCATCCCCACCCTTTACCAGCTATATATTGCCTAATCATTTTCCTCTGATGATGACACCTGGCACTTAGAAATAAAAAAACATATTTTAAGATACGTGAATCATTTTCTCCCTTTGTGGATCTCTTGCTACAGATATGCAAACCGTATCACAGACCTTTGCTTCCACATATAATATAATCCATATATCTGATTATTTCCACCATGGTTATTGAAGGGGTATATATATTGTGATGGACGGCTGGGTCCCATCACCGGCTGGGACGCCCCCGCTGCATATGTTCTAGGGGAGCAACTATGGACAGCTCAATACCTCTCCCGGGATGCTTGGTGGCAGCCTCCCGGGCCGACTATGATTTCCCCTGCCTCCTGCCTGGTTCCATGGGAGATGGAGTCCTCCACAGCCAGGTTTGGAGATGGGATAGCTGCTAGGGGGTGCTGCGTGGAGTCAACAGTCCGGCTGGACGAGTCTTCAACCCCACCTGGAAGTGCAATTAGGACCAGGTGGTCAAGCACCTGGAACGCTTTCGGGTGGGCTATAAAAGGGGCCAGCCACCACCACTCAGGAGCCAGACGGGAGGAGGAGGACTAAGCTTGAGGAGGAGTCGTGGTAAAGGAGAAAGAGTGTTTTGGTGGTGTTACTTGTGTTTTGGGACTGTGTTGGGCTGTGTGACACGGGGAAGATGTGTCCCACGGCTGTAGAATTAATAAAGCCTTTGTTTATTTGCTACATGCCTCTGCGTCAGTCTGTGCCGGGTCGGACGCTTATATAGCGCCTTATTACAATATATATTGTGGTACATGGCCAGCTTGTCATCCTGGCCAATACCCCCAGGCCACCAGATGGAGCCCTCCCTGCAGTATGGAGGTGCGTCGAAGACCAGCAGGGAGTCATGGACTATGTAGTTTTTATACACAACCCTGCTGGATACCACAGGGGCCGCAAGAGGGAGCTGCAGGGAGGACCAAAGACTAATTTGTGCCCTTTAACCAGGAAGTTCGTCAAAGGAAGAGCGACAGGCTTCCGGGGAGAAGAGAAGAACTTTTTACCTAACCCGGAAGTGATACAGGATCACATGGACTGGGGATTGGGAACACTTCCGGGTCAGGGAATATAACAGGACTGTGGGAGCTCCCAGACGGCGAGCTGAGCTGGGTGGAAGGGTGGCAACGCGTCTGGGAGTGGAGGATTGTATTTGTGATTAGTGTTTGGTTATTTATGAGTATAGTGGAGGAGAGGGTGCTTTGTGCACTGTGGCAAATTAATAAAGTCATATTTTGTACTTTTTTCTGGTGTCTGGAGTCTTGGACAGGGGTTCAAGGGAGTGATTGCACCCCCTATCTGTCACAATATATATATATATATATATATATATATATATATATATATATGGCTTCAAGAATGTCCTGCACTTCTATAAAGGTCACAAACTCAGGCAGAAATTGCCCCCTGCTGGAGACAAAGCCCCAAAAATCCGTTGAAGTATCAGCCTGTCATTCCCTTGGATGATCACAACCCCTTAACATTCATAAAC
The DNA here is from genome assembly GCF_016835505.1 of Polypterus senegalus. Taxonomy (NCBI): domain Eukaryota; kingdom Metazoa; phylum Chordata; class Cladistia; order Polypteriformes; family Polypteridae; genus Polypterus; species Polypterus senegalus. The sequence continues at coordinate 2,162,191 of NC_053171.1, forward strand.
TGTGCCCTTTGGGTGACAACATACAAATAGTATTACAAGACTTTGTTGACCGGGGTGGGAATCCTTAACTTTCATAAATGACATCCCTAATGGATTGACTGGCTCAGGCTGTAATCATCCTTCTGAATTTTTCTGGTATGAGCATCCTGTGCCACCACTGGTGAGATGCCACTTTGGCAGTTGCCCATGTCACCCATACCTAAATCCACCATTGCTGTCATGTCTCCCTCATCTCTATAATAAATTAATACAGTCCGCCTTTTAAGGGTCTCCCAGCTCGAATTGTCTACTGCAATGGAGTGTTTTGAATCTGACCGGTCACAAAGAGCCCGTGCCATGTCACATTAAAACTCTCCTCCTGACTGACATCTCCGTTAATTTTAGCACCTCAGATTACCTCTCATCATTTCTTCATCTTATCCCTTCTAAAACGGTGGATTTCGAGCGGATTTGTTAAGTTATATTCTCCAGTATATATATATTTGAGATGCTTCTAAGAGGAACCCTTTTAAAATCCCTCTTCAAGGTCAAATTCCGTACATGTACGTCTTTGGAAAAATTCCATAGTCCACCTTCATCACCTGAAAAGGGTCACCAGTATAATCCCTTCCTAAAATAGGTATAGCCCATTAATCTATAGAAAAAGACATTACATCCAGATTAGACTACGAAGATGTCAACGACTTTTCCAATCGGAAGGCAAGAAAAGTGGATTTTCGTCTCTGAACCTGGAAACCAGTAAGAGATTTCATGACGATACCTCTACGTTAATACATTTTGATAAAGTCTAAGTATTATCTTGCAAAAATTAGCTGAATACTGTAATGATAAAATCCAGTGTATGTTAACATTTTTTTTTAATAAATTCACTCACAGGTTTTTACAGTCTACACATACCAGTAACAGCATTTGACGTAACCGGCCCGGCGTGGGATGGTCAGCCCTAGGCCCGCACACCCCTAAGGCCGCCTCTGAATGTTACCATCGTCTTCGCTCTGCTGTTCTTCTTGATCTTTACATTTGTACACTTAACTTTATAATTGTTATGTTTTCCAAATCACTCGCATTTACTTCTAATTTTTGTGTCTTGTTGTGCTGATGTCTATAATTTATTTTATATAAGCTAACTATTACATGATTGTTGGTTATATTCTGATACGTGAAACCATCTAATTGGTTCAAAGTTTTTTATTCACATTTACAGAAGAAAAAATGAAATTTGCTGTCTCGGTTACATCCAATAAGAAAACAGAAATAAAATAAAACAAACGAATAGAGATAAGACAGGTTAAAACTTAACAAAGAAATTCTAAAATTGTTACATCATTCCAAAAACAGATTCTTTGCTGACTGCTTCTGGCATCGTTTTTAACTGAAGTGGTCACACAATACATACGAAAACTTCCACACTTTTGGAATTATTTTTAATATCCTCGATATTCCTTATTAAAAAGACATTCACTAGTGTGTGGTATAACTCAAATTATTAAAGCACTGCAATGTGTCAGTAAACTGTAAACTTTTCTTCCATTTTTTACATTTACATACAAAGCAGATCCATAAACCACCACTGCTGCCAACTTAATGCTTAATGTTTAATTCAAACATCTCATAGAGCTTTTTAAAGATGAGCTGAGTTCAAGATCTAAGAGAACTCAACTGGCTCAAAGCCACTAAACCTAATAGCCAGAAACATAACACTTTTAAAACACTGCAGATTTCAAATGTTCTCCTACTGTTAACCAGGAATCCAAGAGTTTAGCCAACAGCAGTAGATGACGAGGCTCACTTGAATCACTGAAATGATATTCCACACAGGAGCTCATATTTGTCACCAGGAAAAGGCAACATCATGAAGTTTCTTTTACAGTTTTAACAATTTCATTTTATCTCTAATGATAATGAGAACAGATTGACTGTAAGGATGCAAAAACCGATAAACCATCAAAACACAAAAAGCTAAGTAGTGCACTTACAGAGAAACAGGTGAAGTTCCAAGTTCTGCATTCTTCACTTGGGAATGAGGGGAACTGAACGGACGGAAAAGATTTTAACTTAAGCAATTCTGCTGCAGTTTTGGGTGTTTCAGGAAATGACGACCAGCCACAATGCCGCCACCAAGAAAACCACTTTGAATGTTTCACTCTTTTCTTTGTTCTAGATGTTTCATTTACAATATATATTTTTTGCTTATAATACTCAAAACAGCAATTTACTAATCTGCTGTTTGACATGATATTCACTTTATTTTTATATAGTGAACTTCCAAATGACACTGTGACTGCTAAACACATTTGCAAATATTACAAACTTAAGACGGAATACAAAAATACCACTCAGTATGTATATATATATGTTGTCACGCACGCGCGAGTAGGAGGCCGCGGACGGATTCAAAAGCACCTGGGAAAACATTCGCCGGCAGGGAATGGCGGGGTATTAACTTTCTCCCTCTGCTTCCTTATAGGAAAAAAGACCTCCCTCCTCCATAGCCGGGTTTGACCGCAGTGCGGCACTTCCGCCCTTCCTCCACCATCTTGCCCTGACGTCATCCTTCCCATCCTCCCTCACGGTCCTTCCCAGCATTCCTCCACTTCCGGCTCCTCCCCAATAAAATGGCCGCGACGCCAGGACTCGGCGTCGCGTTATGAACTGTTTGTTTATAATTTTTGACCTGCTTTATTTTGTGTATAATATACGGGGCCGGCAAAACCCCAACATTTATTACTGTCTCTTCAAGTCTTTTACAATGTGTATATATATATATATATATATATATATATATATATATATATATATATATATATGCACTGTATATACAATATGGTACACAACAACACTAAATATATATATATATATATATATATATATATATACATATATATATATATACAGTATATATATATATATATATATTGAGGGAACACACTGGTCACAGAAGACATTTTTGGGCACCAACTGGCTCCAAAAAATAAACAGGAGCTCAATAGCTATGAGCTATGAACTGTTTGTTTATAATTTTTGACCTGCTTTATTTTGTGTATAATATACGGGGCCGGCAAAACCCCAACATTTATTACTGTCTCTTCAAGTCTTTTACAGTGGCGTAGTCGGCAGGATTTTGCAATCCCGGAAAAATGACGGAGGGACAGGACCTGAATACCGTGCTACAAAACATGAACGCCCAACTCCAGGCGCTGCAGCAGGCGCAAGCCACCACCACCATGGAGTTGGAGGCCACGAAGGCCAGGTTGGCAGAGGCCCAGAGGGTAAGGCCAGACCCGCCCAAGCAGACGCCTCCTCCTTTGGTCCCGATGAGCGCCTCAGAGGATATCGAGGCCTACCTGGGCGTATTTGAACGGACGGCCACCCGGAACGAGTGGCATCGGTCCGAGTGGGCGTCCATACTGGCGCCCTATCTTAAGGGGCCCGCGCTGCGGGCCTATTATGACCTTCCTGAGGAGGAGGCCGCCAATGACGACCTCCTCAAACCCGAAATACTGGCTCGCTACAGCATCACCCCGGGCCAGCAAGCGGCTGAATGGCGGAACTGGGTCTTTGACCCCGAAAAGCCTGCCCGCGCCCAGGCGTTCGAGTTCTGGGGCAAGATGGGGCGCTGGCTACGGCCAGAAGGACCCCAAGCTCGGAGAGTGGTGGAGCAGGTGGCCTGTGAAGGCCTGGTCAACTCGCTGCCCAGTTCCCTCGCCCAGCAGGTCCGGGGACACGCCTATAAGGACATGCCAGGCCTCCTGGACGTCCTGGAGCGTCAGCTGGCGGTCCTCCGACTCGGAGGGTCAGAAAGGCCTGCTCGGGGGAACCGACAGGGATGGGCGGCCACCCCCGAGCCCTCTCGACGTGCTGCAGAAGCACCGCCAAGACCCAGAGAAAAGCCGGGCCCGCCGCGCTGTTACAAGTGCGGCGAGACTGGCCACCTGCTGCCAACCTGCCCCCACAACATCGCTCCAGAGCCCATGGACTGCACCTGGACGTCGTCGGAGAGGTACTGTACCCCGCCGCATCCCTTGGCGAGTCCGAACACGGGAGTGGTATTGTTAAATGGGCACGCCGTGGTGGCTTTGTTTGACTCCGGCAGCAACATTACCATTGTAGCTCGCCGTTTTGTCTTACCGCGACAGTGGCTAAACCAACGCTTGTTGGTCACTTGTGTGCATGGGGGGACTAGGTCGTATCGTTCCGCTCGCTGTTATGTAACCTGGAGGGGGGAACCAACCCAAATAACGGTCGCTGTGTTGCCTGAACCCCCCTTCCCAGTGATTTTGGGACAAGACTGGTCTAAAAGAATCAGCGGTAAGACATCCACCGCTCCCGGGGCCTTATTGGATCTTGTTATGACGGGGAGAGGCACCCCTCCCGCGGTCTCCACGCCGTGCACAAGGGCAGGCCCTAATGGCGCTGGTGCCTCGGGGGAGCGTTCCGCGGCTACGGACCCCGACCCGGAAGATTCCGCCGAGGAAGGGACTAGCCAGGGAACTCTTCCCGGGCCCAGGCTGCAAGACCCTCTTGGCGGCCTGGACCATCAGTTCCGGTCCACGCCAGCCTCCTTTAAGAGGGAGCAGTGGAATGATGACTCCCTGCGCTTTGCCCGGAATGCTGTCGTTCTGCCTAACAGCACCCAAGCGGACGGTTCCACACCGCGTGATCCCTTCTTTGTCCTTGAGAACGATCTGTTGTACCGAGTGGCAACCCATGAGGGCGAGGTGCGGAAGTTGCTGCTAATTCCGTGTACCTTCCGGCGGGAGATATGCGAGTTGGCGCACGCTCACCTCCTAGGCGCCCACCTCGGGGCCGAGAAAACGCTGGAGAGGTTTAAGCTCCGGTTTTACTGGCCGGGGATCAATGAGGAGGTCCGGCGTTTCTGTCAGTCCTGTCCGGAGTGCCAGATCCGCCAGATTCCTAGAAAGGACCGGGCTCCTCTCGTCCCTATACCCCTGATCGATGTCCCCTTTGAAAGAATAGGGGTTGACTTGGTAGGACCCCTGGAGCCCTCAAACCGTGGCCATAAGTATATACTAGTCATGGTGGATTATGCTACCCGGTACCCAGAGGCGGTTCCCCTGTGCTCCGCTAATTCTAAAAGCATCGCACGGGAATTGGTTAATGTGTTTTCCCGAGTGGGCATACCCAAAGAAGTCCTCACGGACCAGGGTACGCCCTTTACTTCGGATACGTTCAGGGAGGTAGCCAAATTACTGCAGATAAAGCACCTAAAGGCGTCTGTCTATCACCCGCAAACTGATGGGTTGGTGGAACGATTTAATCAGACGCTTAAGCAGATGCTCCGCAAGGTAGTCAGCGCGGACGGCAGGAACTGGGACCAGCTCCTCCCGCTCGTGCTTTTTGCCTATCGGGAGGTACCTCAGGCCTCTACGGGCTTCTCTCCGTTTGAATTGATATATGGGCGACAACCCCGAGGAATCCTCGACATCCTAAAAGAGGGCTGGGAGGCTGAGGCCCTTCCCTCCTCTAATATTTTAGAGTACAGAGCGCAACTGCGCGATCGACTCACAAAATCAGGCCCCTCCTAAAAGAACACGTGACTGCGTGCGCAAGCAGCGCAGGCCCGGTGTTACAACCGCAACTCCGTCCTCAGGGAGTTCCGCCCGGGGGACCGGGTTATAGTACTCATCCCTACCTCCCACTCTAAGCTGCTTGCTCACTGGCAAGGGCCTTACGAGGTTAAGGAAAGGAAAGGGCTCGTCGACTATTTGGTGAAACAACCCAACCGTCGACCGAGTGAGAGGATCTATCATGTCAACCTGTTGAAACCATGGAAGGATAGGGAGGAGCTTCCCGGCTCCCATAGGTCACTCTCCCTTTTCTCGAGCACGACTGCCCTCAACCTCGGCGAAGAGCTGACACCCAAGCAGCGGCAGGAGTTAATCCAGACACTCTGAGCCATCCCCAAAGTCGTAAGCGAATCACCCGGCCGGACCTCGCTGATTGCCCACGATATAGTCACGGACCCCGGGGTAATCGTCCGGGAGAGGCCCTATAGGCTCCGGAGGCAAAGCAGCGCAGAGGTCGAACTGGAGGTGCAACGTATGTTGGACATGGACATAATTGAAGAGAGCCATAGTCCCTGGTCCAGCCCTGTTGTCCTCGTCTCCAAGCCAGACGGCTCCTGGAGGTTCTGTAACGACTTTAGACGTCTGAATCAGGTCTCCAAGTTCGATGCCTACCCCATGCCCCGCATTG